>NC_051228.1:31377996-31505496 GCF_015220715.1 Pygocentrus nattereri | reverse complement strand
ATGTCTTTATGGACCTTGCTTTGTGTACTGGTGCGCAGTCATGGTGGAACAGGAAAGGGCCATCCCTGAAATGTTCTCACAAAGTTGGGAGCGCAAAATTGTCCAAAATCTCTTGGTCTGCTGAAGCATTAAGAGCTCCTTTCAGTTCCTTTAAGGAGCTGAACCCAATGCCTGAAAAACAACCCCGCACCCTAACCCCCTCACAAAACTTTACACTTGGCACAATGCAGTCAGACAAGTACTGTTCTCCTGGCAACCACCAAACCCAGACTTGTCCATCGAATTGCCAGACGGAGAAGCGTGATTCATCCACTCCACTGCTGTAGAGTCCAGTGGCGGCACTTTATACCACTGTATTGGACGCTTTGCATTTCGCTTGGTGATGTAAGGCTTGGATGCAGCTGCTCAGCTTTGGAAACTCATTCCATGAAGCTCTCTACGCTGTTCTTGAGCTAATCTGAAGGCCACATAAAGTTTGGAGGTCTGTAGCAATTGCAGAAAGTTGGCGACCTACACTACATTGTACACTGTACACTATGCACCTCAGCATCCACTGACCCTGCTCTGTCATTTTACATGGCCTACGACTTCGTGGCTGAGATGCTGTCGTTCCCAATCACTTCCACTTTGTTATAATACCACTGACAGTTGATTGTGGAATATTTAGTAGTGAGAAAATTTCACGACTGGACTTGTTGCACAGGTGGTGTCAGATCACGGTACCACACTGGAATTCACTGAGCTCCTGAGAGCGACCCATTCTTTCACTAATGTCTGTAGAAGCAGTCTGCAGGCCTAGGTGCTTGGTTTTATACACCTGTGGCCATGGAAGTGATTGGAACAGCTGAATTCAATGATTTGGATGGGTAAGTGAATATTTTTGGAAATATATACATCACAGAAACATTTGCTGGTCATGCTGGGTTTTTTGTGCCGTTTTAATAATTTACCAAAGACACTGTTGATATTTCCACTCCTGAAACCTGAAAAATCAACACTAGAAAAACAAATGTGTTGCATAAACATTGCTGTATGTATTTAAAATGTTGTTGTTTCTGCTAATGTATCAGATTCTGCTCACACATGAATTGTGCCATGAGGCAGCTCAGAATGTGACAGTCTTTGTTTAAATATATGACAGCAATGCTGGCTGAACTGGTAACAACATGTATTATTAAACTATTAAACAATCTAAAAAGAATCCAAAAGTGCATAGCTTCTGTTGATTACCTGAGAACTGACCGTTTGTGTCAGTCAGTAAAGCAGTATATAGCTAAAACTATTGGAGCATCAAATCATAACAGCTGATATTAGTTTTCAAATTTTTTTGCACTCTAAAATCGACATTGATGTTCATCTCAAAATCCTCACATCGGTCAAGCCCTAATTTAAAACCGGCCATGTACTTTGTGTACTTCTGGTGCCGGTCCCAAGCCCGGATAAATGGTGAGGGTTGCGTCAGGAAGGGCATCCGGCGTAAATTTTGTGCCAAAACTATCATGCGGATCACAAATATGATTGTGGAGGCAGATGATCCGCTGTGGCGACCCCTAAAGGGAGCAGCCGAAAGAAGAAGGAGGTCAAGCCCTAATCTAGATAACATCCGCACACGAAACCCCTGTTAACGCAAGGTGGAAAGGACTTTTACTATACAGAATTTCTGGAACTGAACAGCCCTAAAAGAAAATACCGTACAGTAGAGATTTCATCGTGTCCAAATACAGCCTGAGAATTTTCTGAAATTGACCCAATCCGAAGTGTTGAATAAACCGTATACGACAGCATCAGCAGCCATGTAGTAACAAAGTAGTAGAGTGTGGTTAATTAAAATATAAAGTAACATAAATTAACATGCTACAATAAATTAACGAGTGTTTAAAATTAAGTTTAAATTCTGCTTTAATGGGCGTGTTCATTGTTGAACAGCATCAAAGTTTTCCAGTCTGGAGAAACTTTCCATACTGTACTGTTCGCATGCTGTACGATGCTGATATAGCAAGATTTTAGTCTTCACATATTTAACTCTATTTCTGCACATAGAACATACTGAACATGCATAATAAAAATTTGTTTTGGCCAAACAAATCAAACAATTTTTGGCTGTGCTGAACTGTGTTTTCTGAATTGATTCAGCATGGGAGCATGGACAACTGGCCTGATATACGGACCATTCCACTGAATGAGACTGAACCCCTATCCCTCATGACCACACGGTGAGCAGTTTTAAGTGTGTAACATTAGGAATGGTCACTACCAAAACACATCTTTTCTGCAATTAAGGAGACTTTTTTGTGCTTTAATGAAAAATATTAGGATTTTCTGTGTATAACAGTTCTAGACCATTTGTTAGTCATGTAGTGATCAGTGTTTTTGAGTTATGCTCAAGATAGATAAAATTGTCACTACTGGAACATTTGGTAAAGTTTCGGTGGGGTTATGATCGTTTTGGTAGTGAAAAAATGGAATGCTCAATCATTTATTTTAAAAAATAAAATCAGTTAAGACATGAGGCCTTTGAAAACAAAATTTTAAAATAGATTTTAGTCTAATGTCTAAGTCAGTTAAACGTTGAAATGCCTTCCACTGGAGTTTATCCAGTTGAGTGGAATGATTCATATATAAGCAGTCAGGTCCTGTCAGGATCAGTCAGATATTTCAAACTCCACTAAGCAGAGAGAGAAGACTGTGTGTGTGTGTGTGTGTGTGTGTGTGTGTGTATCGTACTTGATATACTGATATGACACTACTAGTGCCACTTGATTAAAGCATTTGATTAAACTCATTAAATGGAAGCTCTGAACAAATAGATGGAAGCTGGCCCACGCTATCACAGTGAACAGAATCACTGAGTGCATGTGTGTGTGTGTTGCAGGAAGAACCATCTGTTCTCACCAGTGAGGATGACTCACAGGACGATGTGAGTGATGGCATCTGCGCTCTCTCTCTGCACCCTGCGCTCACTCTCTTCACTCTCCTAACAAATAACTCTCACACAAACTATTCTCTCACGTTACATTTCTCTCCTCACTTTCCAATGCTTTCCGCTTCCTGCCGGCTCTTCAGCGCTCTCTCTCTCTCTCTCTCGCTCTCTCGCTCTCTCGCTCTCTCGCTCTCTCGCTCTCTCGCGCGCGCTCTCTCTCTCTCTCTCTCTCTCTCTCTCTCTCTCTCTCTCTCTCTCTCTCGCTCTCTCTCTCTCTTCCTCTCTGCCTTTCTCTCCCCCTCTCTTTCCCTCTCCCTCTCTCTCATCCCACATTTCCCCACTTTTTCACTTCTCTCAGTTCCTCTTCTCCTTTTTGGCGAGGAGTTCTCTGAGTGGTGTATTACTGAATGAGCAGAGTAAATGCCCACCTTTAGCACACAGCTAGGGTTTGGGGTTAGACGTCATGACTGTATGTCTACTCTACATGTGGGAATAAGGCTCGAGATCCTAAATCAATGATTGTTAACCTGAATATATATATGTATATATTTATATAATAAAAAAACCTATAACTTATCTTGCCTTGGTCAATAGTGATGATTTTAATAACACATTTGGATTGTAAGGCACATAATACAGTGCAGCGAGTGTAAGGACAAAGATGGATCACTGGCTACCTACCAGGTTTCTTCACAAACTGTTTAACAAAATGATATTTGTTTCAGAGAAAAACACTTTTAGCACAACAACCAACTGATGGTGGAGTCTTTGTGTGGAAAAAACCTGGAAATGAATTCCAAGCAGAGTGCACTAAAAGTACTGTAAAGCACAAAGACTGGGGCTGTTTTTCCTACAATGGTGTCGTCCCCCCCAAAAGCCACTTATCCTTCTGGGTTGTGGGGGGTGCTGGAGCCTATCCCAGAGGTTA
The DNA here is from genome assembly GCF_015220715.1 of Pygocentrus nattereri. NCBI lineage: Eukaryota > Metazoa > Chordata > Actinopteri > Characiformes > Serrasalmidae > Pygocentrus > Pygocentrus nattereri. The sequence goes on along the minus strand of NC_051228.1, from coordinate 31,501,648 downwards.
TGGGACGGAAGGTAGGATACATCCTGGACAGGTTGCCAGTCCATCGCAACTGTTGTGATGGGCCTGGATGCTATACAGAAGATGTACCAGAACCTTATTATAGTGTATTACATTTATGTTCACTTCATATTATAACATTATAGCCAGTGTATATAAAAGTGTTATTTATGAAATAATGACATACAGGCATTTTAAGGTATTATGCATGCTATATGTCTTATGAATACTTTTATAAAGTATCATTAATACAGGATACATAGAAAGAGTTACTGAATTCTTTAATTCTTATTTCTATGCAAAATAACGGGTTTTAGAATGGCCTGTTCAACAAAAAATCTTTGATATTGTTGATATTTTGTTTCCTAAGATAATAGACCTAATGCATATTTAAGTATAGCAAATGTATATATACTTTTTGGGGCCACTGTATAGGTAGTAAATATTGGCTGTAACTGCAATATCAGGCTAATGACAGTAATAACATTTTGCATGTATTGATTAATACTTTGATTCGTTAATACATTAACATGTTAATGCGTTGACTGCTGATATATCGTCCGTGATGAATAGCCCTCTCTCCCCAGACTATCTTATGTCTTGCCACGTTATATAGAGCCAGCTGGGGTTGTGGGTTAACAGATAACCGATATCTTCGGTTCGAATGCCTTTCACCCTCAGATGTATGGATGCATGTAGGTGGAGGCCATATACTGCTCCACCTCCAATGTACACAAATACACGCCCCCACCTCACCCCTGACAAAAAATCAATCAGTGCTGCGCCACATTCAGCTAAGGTCATTTTCTCCCATGCGTCCTCTGTATGCGTGGATGGGTGTGCACGAAACTGAGACCACCTTCCAGTGCCATGCTCCACTGCAGAACATGATGCAACCACATTTCAAGCCCATGTTCACTCTGTACTAAAGAAGAGCAGATTTACAGTACAAAGATAAATGAAGAGCAGCATTCCATTTAATAACAGTCCATTAAAGAGAATGCATCAATTTTCAATATGTTCTGCTCAACACATTGCCTAATAACTGGTAGTAGTTACTAATTATGGAAATAAAGCAAAGTTCTTTCACCCTTTTAGAAAGAAATCACTTTCTTTAACCCTCTGTTGAAAAAAAATGTTTGATTTAATTTTATTAGCAAAAATAGGCATGATAACTAAAATCAAAAACAATTCTTAAATCATATTTAAACAAATGCATGCAGGGGCCTTTTTGGGGTATGTTTGCCTTGAGGCAAAACTGTGCAACAATGGAAAGGAATGTATAATAAAGGGTGTTATATAGGACTGTATAAACTACAAATAACAGTTAAAATTGTGTTACAACTTAAAAAAGAAACTATTTTTTAAATAATGGATTTTAAATAATCATGTTCTGAACAAAACTAATGATAGTAAAACATATTGAATGCTGACTGCTACATGTCATCACAGATTGAAACGGGCTTATAACTTGCACACATTGTCACGCCTGCAACCTGTCTGCATATAGAAGGAAACTGCATTCACCAGAATCCGTTGTGGACTCACGAGGAAGAGCTATTTGCTTCGCTGATCTTTCTGGACTCCAATTTCCAGACTCCTCCACAAGATCACATGACTCAGGACAGTTCCTCATCAGCCTATCTGCGATCTAGGTTGCCAGAATTCTAATAAACTACAGCTGTGTGTTTGTCACATGACATTCTTAGTTTAGTATATAAGCCCAGGCGTTAGATTAATATAATTGTGAAGTACTGTTTTCCCCCATGAAACTGCTGAGTGTTATTTCTGTTCTGACTTTGATCTTGGTTTGACTTCTTGTCTGTTTTTCCTCCTGACTCTAATTTTTGGACTTCCTCTTTTATACGGTTGCCTGTTTTTTTGGATTCATATTTTTGACTCATTGCTTGTTCTGTGGACTCTGCCTTGCCTTGCCCTTGTTGTTTATGATCGCCTTTCTTGTTTTGTTGTGTTTACTGGACTTGTCCCCTGTCTGTCTCCTGACTACTCTCTGCATCTACAATTCATCAAGTAAAGCTTCTTTTTTGATCCTTCTGGTTGCACGTCACACACATGCTAAATATTTTATGTTAGATTTCCAAAATAAGCAAAAGCACAAAATGATCTTCAATAAAATGATTGTAACACAGTGTTGCTTCAAGACAACAAACATATTTCTGAAATTTCAAACATAACAGTGATTTATATGATACTTAATATTAACCACTGAACTTCCCACTCTAACAGATGTGAGTCATATATTTGGTTACTGTCTGGTGCAGTAAACTGCTTCATCTACATGCTGCATTATGCCAAAAACGCTCATGAGGAGATCTGTGACTAAATATATGATTTCTCTTGCTTTATTCAAATTCTTTCCCTCATTATTACCCCCTTTTAGCATGATTAAGTATGCCATATGTCATTTGAAAATGAGGAAAAAGGGTTTGTTACCATGAAGCAACATTGTGGGTTAACCTTGTAGAATTTTTTTGGTAATAAACATGAATTTAGAGCACAATAAACCACAGCGAGTCAAAGAGTACTGCGCTAGTTATTTGTGCACTTTGTAGTTTAAAAGTGAGAGAAAATATATTGAATTCCTTTTTTACAATGTGAATGAGGTTAAAATAATTTTTAACCCTTTACTCAGCTTGGTTCTCCATTCAGCTCGGCTCAGATTGGCTGTCTAAATGTTGTTTCATATGAGAGAATCTGCATCACACCCCAAACTATAGAATGATGAGCTGCAAATACTAAAGATGTTAAATATCAATTGGTCGAAACCGAGGCAGCCATGACTAGTGTGACTAGACTGAAAGGATGAAGACTGGATTATAGACAATCTGAGAAGAATCATTAATGACAAACCTGAAATGAAGATCTTTTGTGATTGTCAGAGGGGACGAACTGGCCTTAAAGTCATCCTGATTACCTGTAGCATGGGCCAGATATAAAGGTGTAAATATGCACCTGTGCTGATTTTTTTTTTCTGATCAACTTTTTATTTTTGTTTACACAGCTGACTGGCCATGAGCAGTTGATGCAATGATGTTGAAATGTTAAATAATTAATATTCAGCTCAAATGATTTGATTTTAAGCATTAGAATGTTCAATAAATCCCAGCATGTATTAAATTAGACTGCATTTTAAATTCTTAGAATATTGAATAAAGAATATTCAGTTCAACTGCACTGACTATGAAATGCTAGAATACTCAGTAGAGTATTCAGTTTAATTGCGTTCAGTTTAGAATGTCAGATATGCAAGATATATCTATTACTATTATATTTTTCTCATTATACAGTTGTACTCAAAAGTTTAGGTGCCCCAGACAAATGATGTTTTGTTGACTTTATGAGTGAAAATAAGTTCACATCATCTACAGAGAAGCACTTCTGCACATTTTAATGCACAAATATGGTTTATTTGCTGAATTTAATGTTCAAAGGAGGAAAAAAAAAAACATTAAATGTAGAATGTGCAAAAGTTAGGGCACATTTTATATTGTCTCTTTCCCCACCCCCCAAATTATTAAACTCAATCACAGCTTATGTGATTAAACTTGTTCTGTGTAGAGGATGTGTCAATTTCTGCACAGAACTATGATTTAAATAGCTTCTCCAGTTGTTTGTGTATATTAAATATGTTTTTATAGATATTTATGAACCTGAACCTGAGTGTGACCGAAGATGAACTCTGCTGCAGTAGCAACACATACAATCGCACAGTGTGTAAACTAGTATATCATTAAGGTATTCAACATCCATCCACTCCCCCTCCTGCCATGATGTTAAGTACTGAGATGGGATGATCTACTGGGAAAGGTGTGTGTTTGTAGGCCAGACAAAGAGAGGTAGGAAGCTTTCCCTAATGCAACAAGGTAAGCAGTGTTGCGCTGAAGAAGCTTATGCTGTAATCCCCCAACAAGCTGAAGAGTGAAATCACATCCATCAGGCCTGCATACTCACTGAAAGCTCAAAACCTGAAGAGCAGACACTCAGCACTTCACTCACAGCCAGAGACAGAGACCAGGGGGGAGGAGGGGGGGGGGGGTGGCCTGAAGAGATGCAAATGTCTCCATGCACAGAGAATATGAGATGATAAAGTAGCCTGAGAGGTTTATGAAGAGTCGAGCACCAGCACATAATTTGCCCTATTCTACTCCATCTAAGCGATCTCATGCACACACACACACTCACACACTCAGAGGGAGACTGTGTCTCCTGTCAGTGTGTAAAAGGCACTCTGGCAAGATTATTCGTTAAGGTCAAATGATGCTGCAGCCTTTCAACATCTCGCAGCAAGAGGCCAAACCCAGCTTCAAACAGAAGGCTGCCTTTCAGAAGAGCAGCTAAATAAGGCCTCCATTAAACATGCACTCTCTCATTGCACCCTGAGACCTGCTGGCTCTTTCTACAGAGCAAGAGAGACAGAGAGAGAGAGAGAGAGAAAGAGAGAGAGAGAGAGAGAGAGAGAAATAAAAAAGAAAGCTTTCAACTAAGCGAGTGTACACGTATGATGATGTTAGCTTGAGTGTGGCATGCTCTGCCATTTTGCAAGGGCCAATTTGTGCATAAACGAGATTTTGAGGGTTTACTGGTTAAATCAAATAGTGTCTGAACTTTCCTACAGTGACAATATTATTGTGAAATGTAAATAATAAATATAGATTTAAAGCCATGAAACATAAAAGGCATTTCATTGCTGTCCAAAAAACATGCATCTCCATTTTTATTGATTCTCAATTATATGTCATTTAAATGATGTGGTCCCCCGCGACCCTGACGGAGCAGCGGCTTAGAAAATGGATGGATGGATGGATAAATGATGTGGTCCTTTATATCGTGTCAAAACTTCATGATAAATGGACCAATAGAAATGCTCTTTACATTAACAATAAAACACACTTTTGCCTTCTCCTGTGAAGTTACTATTGTGGAGAAAATCTCTCTCCCTCTATGACAGGTTTTCTTCTATTAAAATTTATTACAAAATGTATTGAAATGACAGAGTAGGTTGCATATTAGCAATGATAGAGTTAATATAAAAGTATGATGGTGATGATATTAGAATAAGACCTATAGTACTGTGAAAAGTCAAAGACTAGCCTTCATTTGTCTGATTTTCAAGTAAAAAATGGCCATTATTTATTACAAATTATTCATTTTTCAAAAGGCAGGAAAGATAAAGGCTAAAGACTAAAGAAATGCTGTGAGCACATGACAAATAATTCCCAAATCAGCCCATGATATTGAGGTCTGGACTCTTGGGTGGTCAACAAAAGCAACTTATTTGTTTGATTCTTTTTAGTATTTCCTTCACTCGGTAACGGTTTCTTCACAGCTACACATCCTTTCAGACTCACAGTGTTGAGTTATCTTCTCACAGTGGAAGGATGGACAGAAACAGATCTGAGGCAAGAGTACAGTTTAAGCTTGAGCTTTAAGTTTTAAGCAGTGTTCATCTGATGGTGACAGTTTTAGTGGTCAGCATAGTTGTTAGGGGTCCCATTTTCTCTATATATTTTATGAATTTTGTACTTAATAAGCGACTTGACTGGAAATTAAATAAATGAAGGGTGGTCTCTTCAATTACTTACACTGTATGTTGATATTGCTAATGATGAGTCCAGTAGTGATGATGGAGTAACTGTAAGAGCATAGTATTGATAATCATGGGGAGAATAATTTGACAGTATTACAGACATAAGACAGGGAGGCCAGTGGGTTACTCAGTCTGCACCTTCTGGGTTAATGCATTGTTTCCCAGAGCAGTTGCTCAGCGAGAGGGAAATTGAAGACAGATATTATATGCCTCCATCTGACTATAACAGTTCAGAGTGTAGCAACAGCTTAATCAATCCAGCTGCCACTGCCATCATAATCCACATTCTACCATTCAAAGCCATTTAGCCAATTACAAGCCAGGCCTACTGCTATCGGTTTGGCCTCAGAAATCGATTCAGTCTCATTCAGTCTCGGAGACTTGAACTCCCCAGATACTGCAGTGTCTGCAGAAAGCCTGGATCAATAGTTTGCACCATTACAACATGCTACATTCCTTCATGACTGGAGGCTCCAGGAGCTCATGTAGATGTTTTATAAAAGCCCCTGTCTGCTTAAGGGGACAGCTGGCCACAGCATCAGGATGATCCCAGGAGGGATATCATCTATAAACATATAAATCACTGTATACAGCACACATACACACTCTATCACCTTATGAACTGATGTCCAGGCAGGCTGGCCTGCCCCTGCAGGCATCTGTTGAGCAACAGGTTGGGCGGCTTAGGTTTTTTTTTTTTTTTTTTTTAAAGTTCTTATTGGATTAGGTCAGGTCAAATATTGTCACTCCTATAGGAAAACTTTATTCATGAGATGGACATTTTACAAGAAAAGGAAAAAATGAATTATTTTAATAACGTACTGTATGTTAATATAACCGTATTTTATTCATTGCTCAATTACACATACACAAATATTTTTTGAACTCTAGTTTTGGAAATTCCTGTTTTTTTCCCTTTTTCACTCATTTACTTTCGACTTTCCCCTTCATTATACAAGTGATAAAGAAATTTGAAGGCAGCTAAGGTGTGTTTGTGTAGTTGCTTTTGTGAATGTTAGGGGAACAATGTGAAGGGGAACATAACGTCAGGGACTTTTTTGGGAACATCTTTTGTTGGGAGGACACAGCTGTAAAAGTTAAAAAAAAAGTTAAAACAAATTAAATAGTGATAGATTTCATATTACCCTTTATGATGGACTCTTTTGTGTAATGTTCTGTAAAATATATATGTTTCCTGTTTTTCTGACTATGAAAAATGAATAACTTGTACTTGGGATGTTTTTGCTCAGTACTGTATATAGACAGTATCATTCTACTAAACTGGCTCAAAATCAGAGTTGAAAACACACTTTGGACTTTCACTTGAACAACCTTGATAATGTTTATCTTAGTAAACACATTATTGAACATTCCATTTTATCACTACCAAAATAATCATAAGACTACGGAAACTTTACCATATGTTGCGGTAATGACACTTTTAGCTAATTTAAAAAAAACAATAGCTAGTACATGACAAGCAAATACAGCTTTGAAAAGTACACACATAGAATTATAGAAAAAAGAAACACATTAAAGAAAAGAAAGTTGACTTATTTGCAGAACGTGTTTCTGTAGTGACCATTCTGAATGTTACACACTGATTTCCAGACTTTGGGCCACATTTACTTCAAAACAATAGGATCTAACAGCTTACCATGTGGTCATGATGGACAGGGATGCAGTCTCACTTACTGCTCTAAAATGCAGGGGTGTGGTTAAAATAAGGCTTCGTCTACACACTTTGTATTTCAATTGTGAAATGAAAACATGGGACAGTGTTATGATAAAGTTACATCTTTCAACTTGACTTCAAAATAAATCAAAAAGATAATTAAAAAAAAAAAATCAACTTGTGAAAATATGTTACTTTCACAAGTTGAAGTTTAGGGGATAGGGTTTATTACAGACACCTCCCAATAGAAAGCACCCCATAAATGAATTTGCATATATTTAACTTTTTTTTCCAGCTGATGCCTCAGGTTTAAATAAACCATAACATAATCTCTTAAAATAATTTTAAAAATCCTAAATGTTTTTTTTAATAAATTTACTTTCTGTGGGACTGCTGATCCGCTGTGGCGACCCCTAAAGGGAGCAGCCGAAAGAAGAAGAAGACTTTCTGTGGAACTGCAGTTTGAATTAAGTTGAATGGTCCATACGGTGTATATATTTGATTTTAAATACAAAATCAAGTTCAGAAAGACTTTCCACTGTCTCTCACAGTGGCTTGCTAGATGTGACATTTAATTGCTTTTTCACTGAGGCAGGCAATCTGCTAACACCAGGCATTGATAAAGCACTTGTCTCATTTTCATCTCTCTAGCCAGAGGCCAATCAACATTATTAGCATCTGGCATGAACATGCAGTCAGGACAGTGATTATTTTGCCCTAAAGCAATCCAGTGTTTACAGCTAAAGGAAGCACTATAATAGTGTTCCACATACGCACAATCCATAAGCTACTGCTTGTTTCACTGGTTCACTGTATTGCCTTGCTGAGCGGATTAGATAGACAGATAACAGGCTTTATGTGGAAAAGCTCTTGCGTAGAACAACATGTCATATCTACGAGGTTTAGACAGTGACGCACAAGCTGGAACGCTTTGTAAGTTCTTTTGGCTAAAAGTGAACGACTTTAGCTACATACATTGAATGTCAAACATAATAACTGTGCATAAGCAATCCAGAAAGACTGAATCAGGCAGCGGAGATGTTTTCAACCCTCTATTTCAGTCTCCGACACCTTATTTAGAAATTTCACACACATTCACACGTCTTTGCTTTTCTCTCTCTCACTATAACGCTCTCTCTCCCTCTCTCGCTCGCTGTATGTGCATGTGTTTACTGTGAGAGCTGAGGGATTCCTCCTCCTGAGAGACTTATTACAGAGAGGTGATGATGTAACTCCGTGAGTGACTCATTCGTCTCAAAGCATCTGAGCTCAGCTGCACGTCAGCTGTAACCAGGGGAAGACTAACTAACATTACTTATGTAGGACGCATTAAAAACACATGCGGCTCAAGCAGCCGACGCTTTCCACACACGCACTTCAGTCAGGGACGTGCAGGAACACCATGCTTCTGAAGAGAGTATACAGTAATTCCAGAGTTACACACAATCATCTACTATATGAACGAGCTGCTCGGAGCAAATTATACAAATTATATGATAACAACAACAATGATTACAGTTTGCATGAGTAAATGTGTGTGTAATTCTGTATTTACTTCTTTCTGGGTGTCAAACGTCATCAGGACTATGAGAAAACATGAGAACCTTGACACTGTGGGAACACTTTGCTGGTTCTCATTTAAAAATAATTTTATCAAACAATACAGCAATAAGAAAAAAACGTAAATGAGTGAAACAGGTTTTCTTTTGGTTGCTTTTGTTTTCTTATGGTTAGAACTACATTAGGTGAAGCACAAACACATTTACAGTACACTCACCAACATAAGGCATTGGCAGGGGGTTCATTTCCACAATGTATGCATTTTTGTTGACAGGAATTTGTATACTTTTAACAAGAGCGGTATGCTTTGCTTGTTCTTTTCGTTCACTGGACTCCTTGTCTTGTGAGGAGCACTCCAGACACCCTTTAGTTGAAAATGACATCAAGAAGCTAATGTCTTCATCGATTTGAAGGAGGAATACACGCGGCTATATTCATTCACAGATCATGGCATAAACAAAAAGCAGTCAGGAGTCTATATTTTGATCAGACACAGCATTGCTGCTGGAGTTTTTAACACCTCAGTGTCACTGCTGGACTGAGAAAAATCCACCAACCAGAAATATCCAGCCAACAGCGGTAGGACCACTGATGAAGGACTAGAACATGACCAACACAAACTGTGTAGCAGCAGATGAGCTACTGTCTCTGACTTTACATCTACAAAGTGGACCAACAAGAAATGGGTGCGTAATAGACTGGACAATCAGTGGACACAGTGTTTAAAACCTCCAGTTGCACTTCTGTGTCTGATCCACTTGTACTAGCACAACAAACACACCACCACCAAGTTAGTGTCACTGCAGTGCTGAGAATGATCCAAATAATGTGGTGGTCCTGTGGGGGTCCTGATCATTGAAGAACAGCGTTAAAGGGAGGCTAACAAGAGAAACAGATGGACTACAGTCTGTAATTGTAGAACCACAAAGTGCTCCTATATGGTAAATGGAGCTGATAAAATGGACAATGAGTGTAGCTACAAGGAGGTGGTTTTATTGTTTTGATCTGTTACAAAACTAACCCAACAATATAAAACACAATGTAGGGCTGATAAAAGTCCTGGGCCTGTTTTCCATATACAAAGCACATATAGTGTGGTGTTATATTTGTGAATGAAAAGTGCGGTACGTTACTGATGGTGGTTGGTTAGTGTAGTAGTTAACACCTCTGCCTTCTATGCTGTAGACTGGGGTTCAATCCCCGACCAGTGCAAGCACCCTACACTATACCAATAAGGGTCCTTGGACAAGACTCCTAACACCACCTTGGCCTCCCTGTGTAAAATGATCAAATTCTAAGTCGCTCTGGATAAGAGCGTCAGCCAAATGCCATAAATGTAAAATATAAATGTACTGACACTCTTGTGTCAGTTATGGAGACTTGGTGTTTTGGTGACTGTAAGTGCTGAAACCTCAGCCTCACATAAGTATGTAGATGGAAAAAGCAATAGTCACTTTACACTAGCTAGCTATGAACTGAACAGAAACCAAGACTCCTTTAAAGCAACCCACACATATCAAGTCTTAAATAAACATACTTAGTCCTAACATTAGTGAATACTAAACACTAGTTATATAGTAATGCACCAAAATGAAACTTGCTCTCCAAAACTGAAAGTGAAAATCAGGCCAATGTGTTTCTTTTTTGTGTTTTGGTGAAAAATGGAACAAAAAGCATGAAGAAATTTTCTTATTGTTGATCAAAATCAGGATTTCAATAGGACAAACTGAACTGACAATGAATAACAACATTTCTATTCCTAAACCGCTTATCCTTCTGGGTTGCAGGGGGAGCTGGAGCCTATCCCAGCAATCATCAGAAGGCAGTACACCCTGGACAGGTCACCAGTCCATCACAGGTAAATAAACTTATCTTTCTAAAATTACTGCAGTACAGAGAGCACCCAGTGTCCAGTGTCTTTGACAACAGAAAACAGCTGGTCATTCAAAGCAATGAATTCCATTCTTTAGTTATGTTTCGCACTTTGGCGCCATCATTTGTGAATTTTTGTGTCATTTCAAAAACTGAAACCACAGGACTTTCACTCTGTTTCTGTTGTTCTGCTGTATTTTGCATATTAAGCAGTTCAGCAGTTAGGCTTTTACTTCCCCTCAGCTCAGCACTGTATTGTTGTGGCCTGGTACAAAATGACCCACAGCCCATTATCAGTGTGCAGCTTGGTGGCTGGGACACTCTGCTTTAAGAAAACCACTTTGATTCTCTACTGAAACATTTTTAACAGGATGTACATGTGTGAAGACTGTTCAAAGAACCACCACATACTGTAAAGGTTCTATACCAATTAAAGGGTTTTGTTAGGATCCAGCCATTTAGAAACATAGATCTTTAAATATAACGCAAAGTCAATAAAAAAATATCCCACATAGACAAAAAAGTGTGGGTGTGAGTCTCAGTAACTTACGGTATGCTGGTCTGCATGGATCACTGCGGGTGCTGTCAGTGGAGTGGTTGCTGGAGACGGAGGACACGCTGGAGCTCCGGACGAAGCCGAAAGCAGCGAGGCGTGCTGGGGGCAGTCTGGAGTAGCCAGGAGGCCGCAGACCTGATGAAGCTGGCTTGGGCAGCAGAGACTTAACAGCCAAACTTGAAGCTGTTGCCTTCCTCTGGTCTGAAAGAAGAAAAGAGAAACTAAGCCAAAGAATGTCTAGTAAACCGTTCTTGACCAGCTTTCATTTAGAGCCATGATCCACATCCTTCCTCCTGGAGAATCTTCCACAAGCAAAGAACATATTCAACATGAAAATTATTGTTAAGGTTTTGACTTTGGTTCATATCTTATAGCCAACATTGCAATAAGATTTACAAAACCAAACTGAGCCAGTATAAAATGACCCTGCATACAGAATGAACAACAGAAAGTATATCTGTTGATTTTGCAACACAATTCGATTAAACATGAACATCTGATGGTAAATTTTTATTTTTTTCCACCTTGAAATTAAGTTTCTCAGGCTGTAAACAAACAATAACCTTTCTTTTCTGATGTTCTAGTCAGTGGAATCTCAAATTTCACATAATGGAAGAACTCAACACTTTCAGAAGTAGATGTGCAGCTTTTGGTGATATCGTTGATATTCTTTTAATACGAATCTTGTTTTTACAAAGTGATTAAACCACCTAAGGGTCCACATAAACAGGCTACATGGCTCAGGACTAGAGGACTAGGGTCAGCACTAAGCACAGCAGGAAGATATCACTGATTTAGAGTGTACAACAGAAATGTGACAATACCAACATCTCATATGAGAGCAGAATAATGCCACTTTAAGTATGTAACTCAGGCAACTGCAGCTAAACGTGGGGATAAAATATGACCTATTATACAAACTATTAAACCAGTGTGCTTGCTTGACATTTCCAGTGTACACATCCTGAAGGCTGTGCAACATGGGTTAATACTACATTTGATCACTTGCTGTTAGTACATGGGGTTAGTGAAGTTGTTTGTCGGCTGCGTGAGCTTCTATTGGTCTCTCATCTTGGTTACTGTAAAATATTCCTATTAAATAAATCACAAATAGCATGACAAATGGCTCACATAAACTTTTACATACACAGCAGCATCAGTTCAGCTTTAATTCCGGCACACAGCTGAGCAGTGAAGAGTCTGCTCACACTGCAGCTCCTTAACTGCGTATTCCAGCATGAATTATTCAAATATCAGCATTTACTAACAGCACATTTTCAAAGAACAATATATGATGCCTCCCACACCCCATCAGTGCTGCTTTTCCCTACAGAAGCTATAAAAAATTACATGCCCCAAGTGATTTAAATGCAGCAGTGTCAAGGTTGGTCTTGTCTACACTTTAGGCCCCAGCAGAAATTGTCTTCTACATGTAAGGTTTGCTTTGTCCTGTTCTAGTCAGTATGTGTTGGAATGGGCTTGAATTTACTCAATGTACAATGATAGTCACAGCAATTATGATGTAAAGACAAAAAACTGCTTAAGTTTTAGCCTCCCCTCATCTCCTCTACTCTCTCTATCTCTCTCTCTCTCTCTCTCTCTCTTTAAAGTGCCAATATGATGGAAAATTGAATCTCACAGTTTTAAAATAAAGAATAAATAATTTGCAGTAAATACAAACACTAATTAATGTTTCAAAAAGTGTCATTCACTGATAAGTCCACACAGTCCATACACAGAAACTACCCAAAAACAGCCTTGAATTAAATGTTTCTGTGATGTCATGACAACCAACTCATGTACATATATCCACCTATTCAGTCCATTTACACTGAAGTTATAAAGAATGTTCTAGCCTGCATTAGGTTTTGAAGTAGGCACATTACAGGACAGCCAATCAGAACAGAGATGATTTACATATATCAGTTTTAAAGGTGCAGTAATAAAAAGAGGTTGGATAATGGCTAAGTATAAATGAAACATGATTTTTGGCATAAGTAAACCACAGATTTGTTAAAAGTCAACCTCAAGGGTAAACATAAAATGGAAGAAAACTGTAGGATGTAGGTCTTTTAACACACAGAAACTGTAGTTTTCGTCTGTGATAACACCATGGTTTAATTTGATATGAATTATTTTTCACTCGTATCTCACTGAAACAAGTGGAACTTGAAGAGAGAGCAGCCTCACAGGCATCATCTTTATCCAGACACAGCTCTGCTGGCTTTAACTTTTATTACACTTTATACAGAAAGATTTCATTTTGAGGCAGCTGTTTTTGAACAGCATAACTGGCTGTATTGTGTTCAAAGGCAGGGAAAGTGTCAGGTCTTCTGAGTGATGTTTATTGTGATAGGCTATTTTGTTCAAATTAAAGCACTGAAATATTTTCTTTTCTCATATACTTTAAAGTTGTTACAGATCTGTATGGGTTTCAGAGAGTAATTTATTACATATTACAGTTTGAGAGAAATAACTAGTAACTGTACGACAACTGTTTATATTTTTTATTTGACGTGTCCGGTTTTGTTCAAAGTATCTTACATTTTTGTGTCCATGTTTACATGTTTTGCTCTATACACACACATATAACTGCCTCATATCAATGGTGTTCTGTATTACTGCGCTAATGCTGATTAGTCTAATGCTGCTCACATGGACTACTGACTATCGATGGAGTAAGAACCTGGTTTCAACTGAGTGGCTGATGACTTAATTTCTTATCTTCAATTAAATTGATCAACTAATGGGCTACAAGACAGCTAATAGGTTAAACAGCTCTTCAATTAACATCATAGGCTTTGAATGAAAGTACTTATAATATGAGTCACTATAAATCTGCAATCTAAAAAAAGTAAGAATATCACTTGAGTGTCTTACACACTTCAAATGTCCATGTTTTAGTTAGATCTGCCTCTAATAGCATCAAACCCAGGCTGATTCTCAAACGGCTTTCTGCTGCCTATATAGTGTTCTATGTAATTTATGAAATTCAGGCTTCTACACCAAAGCAGCGCACTTTGTTTGTCAATTATGGAACAGTGCACATGTGGCTGAATCCCAAATGACTATTTGTTGGATGCATTATGTACTGTTTGAGTGCAGAAGCCAGAATTTTAATATGAACTGCACTATGTAGGGAGTACATATTATATTTCAATATGAATATTTTAATATGAAGTGCACTATGTAGGGAGTATATAATTATATTTTAATATAAATATTTTAATATGAAGTGCACTATGTAGGGAGTATATATTATATTTTAATATGAATATTCTAATATGAAGTGCACTATGTAGGGAGTATATTGTAAGTCCTTTATATATATATATATATATATATATATATATATATATATATATATATATATATATATATATATATATATATATATATATATATATATATATATATATATAGCTCCCCGCCATTTGACATTGTGCCCCAGTGTGGGGGGAAAAAGGACTTTTTACTATAATACTTATATTATAAAACTATTATACTTAATACTATTTGCTCTAAATGCAAATGGAAATCAGCATTGTTGTGGTGGTAACTTAGTGAGAAAAAACACTAATAAAGAGAAATGTATTACATTAAATAATGTTATAGTGTGATGTGTTTATTCTCATATGACAAAAATGATTGTAATATACATCAATTCCCATCCTCTTTCAGCAGTGCTTGGCTATTTAACAACAATAATACAAGGAACTATATTTCTTAATGGAACAATTGTTTACCTCAATTGTTATTAAACCAACTCAAATGATTTAATAAAACAATGTGTATTTCAGCAGATTTTTTTGATGTTTATAAAAGGTGTTGTAGTTTTTGATGTGTTAGTGATTTTATCAAAGATCCTTTACTCATGTTAAAACCACAGTAAAGCACATCCTCTCATGGTTTATTGCTTTAATTTTGTAATTAGATGTAATTATAAAAAAATGTATATACTACAGCAAAATAAAGTTAATAACTGCACGTCTAATGGTTAAACACTCTGGACCCTCTGGACCTCCAACTCTATGACTTCACTGCAGACCTTCTATGGGAGCCAGCATGACAGCAGCCTTCAAGCTTAAAAAACTTCTTCTCATAAAATTCTCCTCAGTGCGAGTAAGTCAGAGACACCTAACTTTAAGCCTACCTCTCTCACCCTCTCTCCGGACGAATGATGGAGAGAACACAGCACGGAGCTGCATGGAAAGCAGGAGAATCAGTGAAGCGGATCTGGAAACACATAGGCATGCACCACAGCCGGTGGAGGTAAATTTAGGGGCCCACCCTGGCCCTGCATGAGGCAATTATTTGGGGCAGCTGGAGATAAAGCACCTCTGCTTCACCTCCCCACAGGCCATGACACTCGAGCACTGCAGAATGCATTCTGAATGAGCATCTGAAAAAGACCAGAATTTTCCATCTCTTCTCTCTCTGACTCTCCCTATCTATCCAATCCTCTCTCTACTTTCACATATCAAAGATTTTGATCATTTTACCTATTAAAGAGCCCATGACCTACATTTTTTGGTAATAAATTTTTCCCCTTGATGTCCAGCTATGACATGTAATTTTTACATGACCATTTTCCAACCTCTCTTTATCTCTCAGAACTGAACAGGCTGTGTAATGTGCCTTTAAGACTGACAAATGTAAATGACCTCTGTTCTGATCGGTGGCCCATTGAAAAAGCAGGCCAGGCTGAAAAACTACTTATAACTTCAGTGTGAAGGGGTGGAGCTAAACTGCTGCAGGCAAAATAGTTAAAATAAAAATAATACAATCATCATAAGCTCTTTTTGTAGCTTAGTTTCCATATACATTGTTTTAAAACATATATATTAATGATTACATTAAAAATATAATAAATGAGGAGAATTCAGTTTTTCACAATGCTTTAATATTAATATATCATGCTCCTACTATTACCTTTTCTAAAATGGAAAGGAATACTATCATTATTGTTCAACAAAATTTCATTTTGCTTGACAGATCAGGGATATCGACTGAAAAAACTGAAAATTAAGTGCAACAAACATACACAACTAAAAACATTTAAAACATTATTAAAACTAAAAATTTTAATAGCATTGGAACTTTACAGGAGAGGGCATTAACTTTCTTTACTTTTAATGTAAGACACTGTAAAAAGATATTATCCCAAGCAGTTTTGGAGCATTTCTATTATTCCCTTTGTTAGGAAATTTTCAAAAGATCTATAGGGCAGATGATGCACTTATATATACATATATATATATATATATATATATATATATATATATATATATATATATATATATATACAGAAATCAAAATAGAAAAAAAAATGGAGATACAGCAAAAATATTATATTTATATACTTTTTATATTTTTATATGCATAATTATAGGTTCATTTTTACGTTTTAGTTATTCTAACTAAATTCTATTTAATATTCTATTTCTATATTCTATATTCTATATATATATTTATATTCTATATTCTATTTTAATGATCTCACATTTATGTTAAAACGTTTTAGGATATGCACTGTTTTGTTGTTTTATTTGCAAAAACTGAAACACTTTAAGCTGCATTTTTATGTATTAAACATGCTATATAAAGATGTTATTATTAATATTTCTTTTTTTCGTTTGAGAGATGGATGATGAAGACAAACACACACACATACACACAGACACAAACACACACACACACACACAGGGCCATCAGGGTCTTTAATGAAATTGCAGCCAGTTTTCTCCTCGGAGCGGGGGCTGTGATCATTAAAGATAAATGTGTTCCAGCTTCCTCCCCCATCTCTCTGTCTCTCTCTCTCTCTCTGTCTACCTCTCTCTCTCTCTTTCCCAGCAGACTAGAAGAGAGATTGATGTCTCATAAACATTCATTTCCAGTTCTCGTGTCACAGGCCTCTGCCATCCTAAATGAACACACAAATGATTCATATGCCATTGCTCTTATTTTCATTTTTGTCTCTCTTTTGTAGAGCTGTGGATTTAGATACTTTAAGCTGCAGGCAATAGTTTTTTCAGTCATTTCCTGAAGCCTACAATAAATGGGGTACCGGGGAAGTCACACTAAGTGTGAGTATATATATGAGAGAGAGAGAGAGAGAGAGAGAGAGAGAGAGAGAGAGAGAGAGAGAGAGAGAGAGAGAGAGAGAGAGAGAGAGAGAGAGAGAGAGAGAGAGGGAGGGAGGGAGGGAGGGAGGGAGGGAGAGAGAGAGGGAGGGAGAGAGAGAGGGAGGGAGGGAGGGAGGGAGGGAGGGAGAGAGAGAGAGTGAGAGAGAGAGAGAGAGAGAGAGAGAAAAATGCTTTTTTAATTACGGACTGGAGCTAAGGAATTCATTGATTTGTCACTGCGCGTTAAATTGCATGAATATATTATTTTACAGCTGCACTTTCCCTGCTACAACTACAATGATCATTGCGATTAGACAAATAAAGTGATTTTATTGAAAAGAGAAATGCTGATAAGTAAGGTTAGTTTTGTTCGTTTGTGCGAGGAAACGGATGAATAATGTAAGAATAACAACTGTACATAATTAGCACTCAATATATGTACTTTACTGATAGCAATATTATCACTTTAATAAAAAGGGGAAATACTGATATGAAGCTTTGTTGATAAAAACACAGAGGGAAGATTCTGAATTATGCAAAAAAATACAAACAATGAACAGCCAGCCTATTCTCGCTATATATGTACTCTTAGCATCATTTATAGCAATTCCAGTGCTCCTCAAGTGTAATAGGTTCATGATTTAAATACTGAATCAGCTGCAATTACATATTCACTATAAAAAAATAATGTGGCCAATCATGAACTGAATTTAGACAGTTTCCTTAAGCTTAAACCGCTTCCCTCTGTTTATTCTGAAGCCATGTCAGCTTGTTCATAAAGCCTGAACCTTTATAATTCCAGCATCTTTTTGACATCCATCAGAAAAACCTCACTTTTCTGACAGCGTGCATCACAATAACCAGGCTGCAGGTTTACATAAAAGCAAGAGAAGACATTACTTGAAGGCATTTATAGCCTTGTTCACATTTAACATCTGATCAATGTGATCCAGTCATGCTCATATAGTCATCCAATCACATCACATACACGCTCCTTTTCAAACATAGCTTCTGCATGCAGGATCTAACTTCCCTGAGCAACATTTAAACATTTAAATTGAGAACGGCATCAGAGCACAGCGGAATTCCAGACAGTTACAGAGAAAATAAACTATTTAATTAGTAACAGTAAAAATAAACTTTACATCTTGCAAGAGAAAATAGTTCCATTAGCTAACAATAGGATTTTGTTTGTGTTATTGACTGCACAAAAAATCAAGGACCAAAGGAGTTTGGGGGTGATTTTTAGAGGAGCCGTAAGCTTGCATGAAAGTTTATCAAGCTTATCAAGTCTCATGACGTGTGATGCTCTTTTAATGATCAACGCAATTGTCCAGTGTGTAATGATCCGATAATCAGAAAAATGTATTGTGATGTAATTTATAACAATAACTTCAACATATATCATGTACAGGCTTTTTCCTCCTCATATTGCGTCATATTACCAGAGTATGACCTCTTGATTCAATATACTGGATGGTCTGACTACTGTGGATCAGCATTTTAACATGGAAAATAATCTTAGCATATGCATCACTATGCGTGTTAATGTGTGCTGGGCCACTGTGGAGTGAAAGAGCAGGCCAAACGGGCAAATACTGCCTGGCAGGCAAACACTAATGTTACTTAAGCATTAATTGCTTTGCACTTCAAAGCTTTGCAGTGCCTCTGAGCCAAAGTGCATGAGAGCCCCATCTATATGCCTCCATGTGCATTCTGGTGAGGGCTTAACATGATAATAATGATATGCAGATATGAGCATTTGCCCCACGGTGTGAAACTGGCTGGTAAAAATGGGGAAGGTGGCTGTGGTGTGCCATTAACTCTCAGCATGCTTGAAATAGTCCCAATATCACCTTGCTGATATGCAGGCAAAATCATCAGTGCCGTGTGGTGCCTCAAGTTGAGGATTCAGTTGAATCCTGTCATGGGTAATAGCCCATCTGAGCATATTGCTTCCTCTAGCAACTTAATATTAATGCATCTTACAGCTACATACACCCAATCTGTTTCTGTGGCATCAGTTCCCTCTCTACTCCATTTTTCTCTCTCTCCTCAGCACTCCCTCTCCATATTTCTCTCAGACTTTTTCCACATCCTTCTATTTCTTCCACCATCTTAGAGTAGACACAATTCTTTGGAGAAGATCCAAATGGATCAGTCAGATTGGTTCAAAAGTCATTTCCAATTAATTTCCCCATCGTTTTCTCATTTGCAGCTAAATCCATATTTGGTGCATTGCAGTGGAATTACAAAGGCATTACCTGAAGGCTCTGGAGGGCTTTGTGTAGATGGAGTCCCTGATGGGGTCACTGATGAGGTCGTTGGGGGGGTCGCTGGTGCAGTCACTGATGGGGTCACTGCCTGCACTGGTTGATTAAGAGCCAAAGGTGACTTCTGCCCTGTGAAGATTCTGCTCTTAACAGCAGTAGATGGAGCCCTATTGACAGCACCCAGACCAAGCTGCGGTCTCAGAGTTCGAGCTGGCCGGAAAATAGCCCCTGTCTCCTGATTTGCTATCTGCGTTTCCGAAGGATCCTCGGTTCCACAAGCAGGGGGCCCAAGGGTGGCTGGAGACCTGCCAATCTAAAATGAGAGCAAAAAAATGTAGATTAAGTGTTTTAAAGTGAACTTTGTTTGGCTCAAAATCATAGAACATAAGCTGTCAAGAAAAATTGGTCAGAACATTGCCATACTATCTATATCCTGAAACTCTCTAAGAATCTCTTAAACAGTAAAAAATATTTTTGTAAGACAGTTAAGAACATGAACACATTACCAGATAGTTTGGAACATTTTAGCATCACCTTTTGCACCTTCCTCTTACCTTTTGGACCCATTAAAATATAGTTCAGCAAAAAATCTAATTTCTACAATTTTACATCAGAGGTAGTAAATCAGCCCAGACATGCTTGGTGTCCTAATTATAATTAGTTAAAAGCTACAAGCACAATGTTGCTAACAAACACTGAAATTCAATAGTCACCCAAATTTTGTATGCAATTACAGTACTGTGTGAAAGTTTTAGGCGTCTAAGCAAATTTTTTAACAATTTACCTCAGCAGTGAGTTTATCACAATATTAATTAGAATAAAGTCATATTCATAATTCAAATAAACATAAAAATAATAAAAAGTAACAAGAATTTCTTGGGTCCATATTTTTCCTTGACACCTTCACAGCTGCCACAGAGACTTGTTAATATCATCAGTTACATCATGAGCACAATTTACTGAAGCACATTGGTCAAACCAGGAGTTGCTTTTTAAATACATATCATATCATTATTAATATTCTACAAATTTTGTTTATTCAAATATTAACATTTTTCTCAGCAAATAAACACAAAAATAGATTTTAAAAATATGTGTCTTGGGTGCCTAAGACTTTTGCACAGTACTGTAGCTAATAGCTGCAGGCAATGGATGTGCCAAATTCTGACTCCCTTTCACGTACACTCTGGTCATGCAGGGATAAGGATGTCACAGATTACGTTTGTAATTTAGGTCATTTCAATTTATTAATAATTGTTTATCTTTATTTCTCAAAAGGATTAAAGAGGTTTTCTTTTGTTTCTATTTAAAAACACAAATGAAGTCAAATCTCCATATGCCTGCATGATGGGTTCTGTGGAGAAGTCAGAAGTCTGTGCCTCCTTAATGAAGACCTGCATGCAGTTTAGCTTGAGCGAAGTTTTGGGGATGTATTAACAGAAACTATTTGAGTCACTATTGAATTCTATTGTTTGTTAGCAAAATTAGTCTCATAGCTCAAGCGCTAACCTACAAAGCAAAAAAGGACAATATGCCTCTCCTGATTGTGTACTGTAATAAGGGGAAATTTGTGTAAGCACGTGTCCCCAGTCCAATTCTATGCCAGGCCAGTCACTTGCTTGACCTTAAGTGTCTACTTTCAGCAAAATGAAAATCAGTGGCATCCAAATCATAAAAAATGAATTTGGACAGAAGCCTACTAATACCATAACATTCAAAATTGTGTGGTGTGTAAAACTTTTATATTCCATTAAATATGGTTCATACAAATGCAGTAATCACAGAATCAGTATATAATTACTTCTGCTACACTCCAAGATAAATGAACAGTAATAGTGATGTGTGAGTTGCTCACCCCTGTAGGAGGATACTTGTTGCTCAGCGAGCCATAGAAGCTATGTGTTCTGCCTGTGGCTTTTTGGGGCATTGTGTGGCTGGGAGCCTTTATCCCTGAAACCATCAACCCAGGAGATAGGAGCCGGGCCTTCTGCAACTCTTGTCGATACTTGTCGTACAGCAGGTTAGAGGCACTCAGCACTGGAGCTCCAGCTGATTCCCCTGATGCTGCTGGTTTGGGGTTTGGAGAAGAGGAGCAGGCTGAGAGTCTGGAAGGTAGTGAGGAGACTTCATAGGGGGCTTCTAGGGCCTGCGTCTTCACCTGTGGGCTTTTGCGTATATAAGTGATGATTTTGGGGCGAACACTTTTGGGCTTTGGGGGGCACTTGGGTGGAGAAGTCGTCTCAGTAGAGCCCTGCTGGGGTACAGTGTTTTGGACACTCATGTTAATGGTGGTTTTGACTGGAGGTCTTAGGCCAGAGTTGTACCCTTGGGAAGCACCATAGCCCAGTTGAGGAGCTCGAGCGGGCACTCGGGTCCTCACAGGTGACATTGGAGGGCGTCTCTGAGGAGATCCTGTTGTCTTGGGAGAAGGGGGAGTAGAGGGTCTGGTAGGGCTGCTGTAGGCTCTGCGGTTGAAGTGGTTCTTCCTGTCCAGGGGGCTGGCAGCATGCTCCACAGACCCTTGCCTCCTGAGAATGGAGCCTGACTTTGCACTGGTCTGGCTGGGTTGGATCCCTGAGCCTGAGCTGAGAGACTGCACATTGCTGTTGATCTCTGCTGGCTCTTTGGGGTCACTAGGATGGCTGCTGGCTTTTGGACCTGCGTTGTTTGAGGAGCAGAATGGATGCTGTTCTTGAATGGCATCTGTATGTCCTAAATGTCCTGAGGTTACCCTTTGCTCCGTCTCGGGAGAGAGTGGACGTACAAGCTGCCTGCGAGAGGGTGGAACTCTTTCAAGATTTCTCTGGAATTTTGAGGAAAGACCATTCTCTTGCCTACTTTGTTCCTTGTCTGCACTTCGGCCTTGCTGGTCTGCCGGATAGTTACCATTCTCTGTACTTGATCTATGAGGTTCCTGAGCAATTGTTGTGGAATTGTGGTTCTGGTCCATAACCCTGGGCTGCTCCCTGCTTCGTGTCATAAAGATTAGGGACTGCTGTGTGGCTTGCTGCTGGATCCTGCACTTGTCTGAGGTAGGCTTGCTGGGCAGGGAAGAGGGAGGATGTGTGCGCCCTGCACTATCAAGGGCACTGGCCAAGCTTCCACTGAGGCTGCTGACTGCTGAGAGGGTGGAGACGAAGACATTGTTCTCCGAGCCACTGCGTGCCTCTCTCAGGCTCCTCTGTCTCCCTGACCGAGAGACAGAAGTCCTGAGGTCCAAAGGTTGAGCAGTTTGATCTACATCCATCTCTCTACTGTGGTTGGCATTTTGGTCTGTCCTTGGAGAGTTACTGGCAGAACCAGGGGATACAAGAGCAGACTGCCTCTGACAAGTTTTCTTTGCTCTTTCTTTGCCTGTGTCTCCCTGTTGTCCTTCCTTTAAAAATTCTTCCAGCTCCTGACACTCTAATAATTCAAACTCCTCGAGCTCTGGGTCCTCACTGTGGGCATGTGTGCCCCAAATGATAATCCTCTCCTGGGCACTGCTGTGGGACAGCAGAGGGGGTAGTGGACTGTCACCCTCAATGTGGCTTTCTTCCATGGTGATTTGGTTGGCATTGGCATCTCCGTCAGATGGGAGAAAAGGTTGCTTGTTGTTGTTCTTTATTTCCTTGTGCAGGCCATCTCGCAGGTCCCCTACTTCATCTTGCACACTCATGTTGTATAAATTCAAGGTTCTCTCTTAACAGTTCCCCAGCACTGCTGGATCCATTAAAGGGTTCTTTCCCCTTTGACCCTGCGGGCTTTCTGTACAGCCGTGGAGCAAAACCCTAAAATCTAATCTCACATCTTCTCTTTCCTGGGAGTGAGCTGTAAGTTCTTTTCTCTTCTCAGCTGGACATTGTCCTTGATGACATCATTTTAGCAGAAAAAGCCTTAATCAGGAGCTTCACCAATCCCAGTGCCTAATCGTGCCTGAAAGGAAACAAATAAAATTAGAAACAAAGAATATTCAATATTCATACATACATTCTACACAGTGCATGCGGGAAACTATTCACAAACGCAGCAGTAGCAGAAGAAGCTTACTGAGCTTTATCCTTGAGGGGTTACTTAATCTCTATCAAGAAGATAAGGATCTAAGTACCAGCAATAGACATTTCAGAAGGAAAGAAAAATCCCTGTTTGGGTTCTTGGACAGTTTTCTTGTTTACTGCTATCATCAAAACCTAACTAAATCAGTCTTAATGCCTTTTTAGAAGCATTGCACAGAATACTAAAGTCAATGTTTCGTTATTGGCTAACAAACAACTGTACACTATGGTTGCTGTGTGGATAATCCATGGCATCATGTGACAAATATGGTTTATAATGGGACATAGTCTTTTCAGTGTAAAATATCAGTCTAGAATATTAATCTATGTCTTAAATAACAGTCTTTGGTGTTATTGAGTTATGCAGCATGAAAGAAAACATGTGGTGTTATCTCCCTGAAAAACAGTGGGAAAAAGCACTACTAAAACAAATGATGGCATTTAGCTTGTCCTTCAATAGGTTATTTTTCCAGACTGCCTTGTTGGTTTCATGCAATTGGGTCTCATAATGGAATTTGATTTTCACATTTTAATCCAGTTTAGGCCTCGTAGTTAGGTTGGCCCGGGCTATATATTTAATTTCTTTTATTCAGGTCCTTGTAGGCGAAGTATATTGGATATGGGGAGGTCAACTGGGTCTAATGTTATGATATCACATCAATGTATTTTGCAAATAATGAAAGATGATTAAGAGCCTGTAGGTTTTCATTAGAGGGTTCTAAGGTTTTATATATATCCAATTGATTCTGGTTTTTTAGAGTCTGTGAAATGAAAGTGAGGGCAAAGAGCTTTGAAATTAAATAGCTTTCCAATCCACAGAAGCTTTTGGCTTCCTCACTTAATAACAGATGGCAGTATCTCTTAATTCAGTAATTAAATTTTCAGATATCCACGACGGTTATATGGCAGACCGAGGAAAGCAATTATAATAAATGAAGATTGATGAACTGCATAGTAGCATGTGAGGGTAAAATTTGTAGATGGAACATTTCCTTGTGTGCCGAGATCTCCCTGTGGGCTTAGAGCGGGACAGAAAGAGGAACAGCAAAGAAAGGCAAACAGTGAGAAAGGCTTTGTGATAGAGCTCACTGCTCACAGGGGGAAAACAACAGAGAGCAGCGGGGGTGGTGGTGGGGTTAGGAAGGTACAGAGAACGAGAGATAAAGAAAAAAACAATCAAAATGGATTTTAAACCATGATTAAAACTTAGACTGACACCAACTGTCAGGCTCCAATCACAATATGGACTAGCTAGAGCATGTAGAATGCAAAATATAGTTAATGTGGAGAAGACAGGAACACAAAGCAAGGACAGTAACATTTTCCCTGCAGGGGGCTTATACCATGTGCTGGTCACGCTGACAGTGTGGGTGGGCTGAAGCTTAGGTGGGTTATAAGTGAACACAGCATGGAACAGATTTTTAAGCTGTGTAGAGAAAACGAATGATGTCCTGATAGAAAACCTGAACGATTTCCACTTCTACACAGCTTCGCTATTTATGTCAGTGGGTTGATTCATTAAGAAGCTGCAGTAACATGGTAGAAAGCTGGATCCACACATCTACACCCACTGACTCCTCTGTCTAATGACCAGAAGGCCAGTTACAGGCTAAGCACAGTCCAGCAATTTGAAGAAAGTGAGCCAGTAGAGACTGTGGAGACGTGACAGAATAATCCATAATAAAGCTATTTTAATAGGAAACGATTCTGACAATATCTTGATACTGCAGCACACAGCAGCCAAAAAGCTCTGCTTCTACAATAATGCAGGATGAGAGGCTCTTAGAAAGTCACACAGACACATGTGAACACATACAGACATATGAGCACACATGAATACTGACAAAACACTAAACGCACATCGATATGTTGTTTGACAATCTCTACTGGGCTACTTAAGTGATCAGAAATAACTTTGAGTGGAAACACCAGATAATTCTAATATGCAGCCAACATTTCACAATTATTGTACCTTTTGACCAATCTGGATTGTAATTCTGATGCAAATCACATGAGCTAACACAGTCTGCATATGTTAGGTCTAAAAACAAAAGGTTTTAATATGAGCATTTATTCAGCCCACAAGGTGTTAGCTTTAGGTATGGAGCAAATAAACAATGTCACTGTCTTTGTTGCCCATTGCATTAATGAACAACTTTAACTAATAAAAATCATTAGTAAATTTAGCTGACAGTTGTCAATTTATCACTCATTAGTTACAATAGCTTTTGAGTCATGAAAACAGACAATGAAGTAGAGGTTTGCTGATTCACAAAAGTCATAATTTAGTTCAATACAATACAGTTGTGTCTTGATTTGATCAATTTTTTGATACAGCAAAAATAAAGGGTGACTGAAAATGTGCCATAGACTAATCTGTTAATGTTTCAGTTTATTAGATCATTCAACATAAAAAAAATACAATATTTGAAACTAAAGCCGTGCTTCATATTGTCTTAATATGTGAGTTAAGATTCAATAAGATATGCTGTGACACAATTCAACATAATATAAAACATCTCTATTATGAACAATGACTTGGACTGGTTGATTCCAGAAAATCTGAAATAAAACTGGACTCCAGGAGTCAAACACACTAGATGGGAATTGATGGAGTCCCAATTTCATACAAACTTCTTAAGGGCCAGTAAGTAAGCCAGTAAGATTGAAGCAGCAATTTACCCCATAAGCCCTACTATAATGATGCCCAAAATTACAAGATGTATGAACAGAAGCCAAAGCATTACAAGAAAAACAACCTCTTCATTACGGCTTTCCAAGCAGAACATTTCCATGATGTTTTTGTTTTTAAGGTGTTACATTTTCAGATTTCACAAGTGAAAAACATCTCAACCAGTCAGGATAAATGGCAACATCTCTAGAGCCTGCGTGTTTATGACTGTACAAAAGAGACGCAGCATGAAAAAAGTTTTTTTTTTCTTTTACCATATATAGAACATACTGATGGCAAGCCACTTTTTATAAATTATATATTTTACTTAGTTCTTCATATTGTCCAAAGTAAAATATAGCCAATTTAAGGATGTGTGAATGGAAGGATGCACCGAATGGCTTTGTTTGTTCACAAGCTTTATTTGGGAATAAATGCTTACGTTACAGCTAGACAGAAGACAGAAAGGGTCTATAGCACAACAGTCTGTCTTTGCTTTCTATTGTTTTTACAATGTTTTTGCCTCTAGATCGGCAATATGCATTTCACTGGATTATCTATGTGTCAATCACTGGAATTGCTGATGTCACATACAGATGATAATGGCTCATACTTCTGTAGCAGAACCACAATTGCTGAGGTCTGTGAGCTCTTTCCATTAGTAATACTTTATTGACAAGAAAAAGGTGTCATCTTCCTATTGACCTTCAGCTATTGTCAGATTAAAGTGTGAGAACTCAGGTCATGTTCTCCAGGACTACACCTCAGAGCACATAATCAAGTCTCAGCCGAGGAGGGTGACAGGTCTGTGATTGGTTCACTTGGCATTTACTTAATGTTTCTAGTCACTCTTTCTCTAAAATGAGTTCCCCACAAACACATTCCATGACTCACTGCTCACTTATCATTCACTTTCTAATGGACTCTCTGCTCAAAACTCCCATTTTTAACAGGCTGACACCTTAAGTCTTGTTGCTGAGTAATGAAATAGTCTTTCACTTCTACTAGATATTTGTATTTTGTTCCTATCAAGGAAGAAAAGATCAGTTTGCTGTTTCTGTTTCCCTAGATCACTGATCATACAAGCTGAAGACCCTACATTCAATCCAATTACAGGCAGTTACTCTATATTTGTCCTGTTAAACCTGCCTTTTCTTTAAAGGGATCCTCAATTTAATCTGTATGTGCTGCAGTGTACAATCAATTACCATAAACAATTATTGGGATGAAGAGAAAACCAAATGATTCAAAATATGCTTCTCGTCGCTATCACAAAATCTCATTTATCCATAATGGCGACTTTTCAGAGCAAAGGAAAAACCATTATTCACCTATGTTAACTTACGGTCATGTAAAATGATTTTTTGATAAATTTGGTTTATTAATGATTATTAATTCAGTCATAAACACAAATAAAAATCACTAATAAGCAGTTATAGTACATGAATAAAACGTACAATAGTGAGCTGTTATATGTGATGAATAAGAACAAGTTCAGTGTTAACTCATGGAAAAGACACAGTGAGATCAATAACCAGCAACATCTGATCTTTTACAGTGTAGATGAATGTGGGCTCACTATTTGCCCAGCAACAGGCCAGCGTTGCCTTTCTATTTGTGTTATAACACATAAAAAAGTATAACAAGGTTTTGTCCCAACAGCAATGGAATAACAGAAGCCAAGGAATAGTTGCAAAATTCCATGAGTAATTTTTATGCACTATATGAATTGCTTCTGGATATACTCCATTGGTTGGTCTTTCCTGTCTCAAGATGTGTACTGTTAGATCTGTATCAAGAACTTGTACCGTTGTCCCATATTTCATACGTTTATTCATAGATTTCAGAAACTGCCAAGTGACATCTACAATTAGGCCTGTCACCATTATTACATAATTTCCTGATCACAATTACTCAAGCTAACTCCAGTTATTTTCTACAATTTATACCTTTCACAATTATATGATTACACCAAAAACAAATGGTCAAAATTTGGTGTGCTTTCATCTGTTGGGCTGAGGCAAAAAATGTAAAAAAAAAAACAAAACAAAAAAAAAAACACATTTGCTGAGACACATCATTGGTCTTACAAAAAACAACAAAAATTCTAATTTCTGACTGGTGTTAACACCTTTAAAGGGCAGCGGTGAGTAATGGTTGTTTATTTGTGCTGTTTCTGCCATCAGTTGGAAGTTTAGGAAGTTTTGACAGCTATGAAGAAAGACAGCTAATCAGCCAATTTGGCCACTTTAGGCTTCTAATTATATAGTCACATGCAATAAACAAGCAAAGACATTTATATTGCCATTCATAATTTATATAGCAGTTAACTGATAGCTTATTTTTTATAAGCCAGTTTTGATCCAAATGTGTCTTCTGTTATTTTATACCTTATTAAGGAGAAATATGCTAGAGTGGATGTCACAGTGATTTCTACAGGACAGCAGTAAATTAAGCATGTTTTCCCATGTGACATGAACATGCAGAAACATGGCACTTGCAGTCAGTTGTGAATTATGATTATAAATGAGACTACCTGAGAATGAGACCACAACACATATGATATTTGTATCAATACAGTGCACGCAGTATAATAAAGCGAGCTGACAGCACAAGTCATGTGTAGCGTTGATCTCATGGTAGCACTCATATTGAACTATGTGAAGCTGGAAAACCAGCAGTTTGGTGTTTGCATCTCAGGTTGCCTGCTGACTAAGGACACAGCAAAGGCACGCCAGGAGAGGAATGAAAGGGAGGAAAATGTACCTAGAGACCAAGCTTTGCTGTAGTTAATCATGTACTGCCTTGCAGCTACACACACACACACACACAACCAATCCAGTTGCTGTCCTAATATAGGAAACATTCACAACAGCATCAGACATATCTTGGGGCAAAGGAGAAAAAGGCCTCTATTCAATATCTTTGCTCCTCAAAACAAGTACAGGGTCATAATATATCCCTAAAACAACATTGTACATGTAATAAATCAGTATGAATCGATGTATTAGTGTATTCAATGCAAGTTAATAAAACCTCAAGTGCAATGACAGTGTTATACTCTTTAGTGATTATGAATAGGTTAATTCAGCTAGCTATTCTGAATAAATGAATCCTTCTCACAGTAGTCATGCACTGTTTATGCCGGAGCACCTAGCGGGTCGGCCTAGAGGAGGCATTAAGTGACTAACTTTGTTGAAACCCATATGCATGAGGAGCGCTTAGTTGGCCTGCCAACCACCATTCATCCAACAGAAGAAGTAAAAGAAAATGCCACATAGCTTTACCAAAATTTGCAGAGGAAAGAGTGAGCGGCCTGGTGACCTAGGCCTTACCTAGGCTTGTTTATTTAATCGTACTGATTTACGAAGGTGAACTGGATTTCCTTCCTCATATGTGAGTAAGAGCATAAACATTTATGAAACATGTTTTTTCATTGTGCTTAAATGGCATTTCTGGTTCTGGTGGATTTTTACATGAAAAAAAGCTGCCGTTGTCCTGGCTGTTTTATGTCAGCATGGCCATCTTTGTGGCCCGGCATTGCTCACTACAATCGTTATATATCTTCCTTTTACAATGTGATATATATTTTTGAGTAAGACACACTAGAGGGGTCTCTGAGACATGTGAGTATTTTTATTCTAAGAGAGGTGGGGGTAGTGCGAGGGGGAGGTGAAAACATGATATTTCTGGTTAATCACATTTTACCTCCTGATGTATGGCAAAAACATGATCTCACGTGTGGCGAAGGTGCCATCCATGCCCCAGCACGAGTGCGCAGGGCTCTTTCCCTAAGAAACGACAGCTGGACTATATCAAGGAGGAGCCAGGATCCTTTAAAAAAAAAGCATCTCCAAGCCAGTTAAGAGAGGACTTGGAGAATTGGAAATGCAGACTATGTTTTTATGAGAGCCAGAATAGATTCGCCAGGTTTTGTTTTTAGACTTGATTCATGAGTTAATAAAAATGCTTTGCTTTGAACTTTTGCTGGTCTGTGTGTGTGTGTTTCTGGGTTCTAGTTTGCATTGGCTGCCGTCTCCCCCCCAGGGTGATGTCACACACAATACTTGAAAACATTTTCACAATACAAAATTAGTATTGTGATATTTTTACACACATTGAAAAACATTATCACCCTGATAAAAAAAAAAAAAAAAGATGAAACTACAAAACTATGAGGGGAATAATTGCAATTCAATGTCTCATATGCTTTACTGAATCCCAGTACAACCCCAATTCCAATGAAGTTGGGACAATGTGTAAAACATCAATAAAAACAGAATACGATGATTTGCAAATCCTTTTCAACCTATATTTAATTGAATATGCTACAAATACTATTTAATGTTCAAACAGATAAACTTTACTGTTTTTTGCAAATATTCACTCATTTTGAATTTAGTGTCTGCATAACATTCTAAAGAAGTTGGGACAGGGGCGTGTTTACCACTGTGTTACATCACCTTTCCTTTTAACAACACTCAATAAGCGATTGGGAACTGAGGACACTAATGGTTGAAGCTTTGTAGGTGGAATTCTTTCCCATTCTTGCTTGATGTACAACTTCAGTTGCTCAACAGTCCGGGGTCTCCGTTGTCATATTTTGTGCTTCATAATGCGCCACACATTTTCAATTGGAGACAGGTGTGGCCTGCAGGCAGGCAGTCTAGTTCCGCTGTTGTAACACGTGGAGAATGTGGCTTGGCATTGTCTTACTGAAATAAGCAGGGACGTCCCTGAAAAAGACGTTGCTTGGATGGCAGCATGTGTTGCTCCAAAACCTGTATGTACCTTTCAGCATTAATGGTGCTTCACAAATGTGCAAGTTACCCATGCCATGGGCACTAACACACCCCCACACCATCAGAGATGCTGGCTTTTGAACTTTGCGCTGATAACAATCTGGACAGTCCTTTTGCTCTTTGGCCTGGAGGACATGATGTCCATGGTTTCCAAAAACATTTGAAACGTGGACTCGTCAGACCACAGGACACTTTTCCACTTTGCGTCAGTCCATCTCAGATGAGCTCGGGCCCAGAGAAGCTGGCGGTGTTTCTGGGTGTTGTTGATATATGGCTTTCGCTTTGCATGGCAGAGTTTTAACTTGCACTTGTAGATGAAGCGACAAACTGTGTTCACTGACAGTGGTTTTCTGAAGTGTTCATAGCCCATGTGGTAATATCCGTTACAGAATGATGTCAGTTTTTAATGCAGTGGAAGATCACAGGCTTTCAATGTTGGTTTTCTGCCTTGCCGATTACTTGCAGAGATTTCTCCAGATACTCTGAATCTTTTGATGATATTATGGACTGTAGATGATGAAACTCTGATGTTGAGAAACGCTGTTCTTAAACTGTTGGACTATTTGCTCACGCAGTTGTTCACAAAGTAGTGAACCTCGCCCCATCCTTGCTTGTGAACGACTGAGCCTTTCAGGGATGCTCCCTTTATACCCAATCATGACATTCACCTGTTTCCAATTAAACTGTTCACCTGTGGAATGTTCCAAACAGTTGTTTTTTTAGCATTCCTCAACTTTCCAAGTCTTTTGTTGTCCCTGTCCCAACTTCTTTGGAACGTGTTGCAGGCATCAAATTTAAAATGAGTAAATATTTGCAAAAAACAATAGAGCAACATCTGCTGCCATCCAAGCAACGTCTTTTTCAGGGACGTCCTGCTTATTTCAGTAAGACAATGCCAACCCACATTCTGCACGTGTTACAACAGCGGAACTAGACTGCCTGCCTGCAGGCCACACCTGTCTCCAATTGAAAATGTGTGGCGCATTATGAAGCACAAAATATGACAACGGAGACCCTGGACTGTTGAGCAACTGAAGTTGTACATCAAGCAAGAATGGGAAAGAATTCCACCTACAAAGCTTCAACAATTAGTGTCCTCAGTTCCCAAACGCTTATTGAGTGTTGTTAAAGGAAAGGTGATGTAACACAGTGGTAAACACGCCCCTGTCCCAACTTCTTTAGAATGTTTTGCAGACATTAAATTCAAAATGAGTGAATATTTGCAAAAAACAGTAAAGTTTATCTGTTTGAACATTAAATAATATTTGTAGCATATTCAATTGAATATAGGTTAAAAAGGATTTGCAAATCATCGTATTCTGTTTTTATTTATGTTTTACACAACGTCCCAACTTCATTGGAAGTAGGGTTGCAAATATGCCAAATTGTAGTTGTAATGAAACATGCAGTCCTTCAGTGTTCTATAAGTAGTAAGAATATCCAGAATTTGTTTATAAAAGAGTTAATATTATCTTATTGCTCAACCACACTGGATGTTTTTGAGGTGGGAAAAAGTTGTTATACTTTAATCAAAGGTTTATTTCTTTTAAATTATATGATATCAAGTGCATATCAACAGTGATGTGATTTTGAGAAATGTCCATTTTCAGTCATTAGACGCCTTAGAAATCAATTCCTACCCTTGTTCAAGACAACATTCAGCAAACATTAGAGGACTGTTTTTGAATGCCAATTTCTGTGGTTATTCCACTGACTAGCAGGCAGTTCAGTGATTCTACACACATCCTAGGAAGCTATGATTCACAGATACGAGTGCCAAAGGGAAAGCTGCTGGTTTGTCAGGAACGCTAAAGTCCCATCCATATGCCCTGCAGGTAGGTGGGTGGAGTGTTTGCTGGAGAAGCCTGTTTTCATGATCAGCAGTACGTCTCTGTCTTACTATTCACAGGCCTGCTGTTTTTTTACTGGGATTGGCTTGAGTCTTAGTTATCCTGTTAATTGCCTAGTTGAACATACACTACTCACAAAAAGTCAGAGATAATTGGCTTTTGGGTGAAATTTCAGGATGAACCCAAAATGCACTCTAACCTTTACAGGTGAACTTAATGTGACCTTCTCTTAACTTTTGAATGCACATGTCCAACCGTTCTATATTTCAGTACATTTTGCACAACTTGCTGTTCTCTAACAAGGAGCTTAATGGCAACGTGGAGGTGGTGGTGTTACAGTGTGGGCAGGTGTGTCTAGTCAATACAAAACTGCCCTACACTTTGTGAATAATACAGTGACAAGTCCACACTGCTTGAATAACATCATTAATCCAGTCATTGTGCCTCTGCATGAACAACACAGGCCTAATTTCATCTTCATGGATGACAATGCTCCAGCGCATCATTAGGGAACGGCTGCTGGAGACTTGGGTACCTCAAATGGAGTGGCCTGCACTTTCTCCAGACACGAATCCCATAGAAAACATATGGGATCAGCTGAGTCGCCATGCAGAAGCTCGTAACTCTGTACCCCAGAACCTCAATGACCTGAGGGCCGCCCTTCAAGAAGAGTGGGATGCCATGCCTCAGCAGACAATGAGTCGACTTGTGAACAGCATGAGACGTCGTTGTCAAGCTATAACTGATGCTCAAGGGCACATGACAAATTATTGAGACACTGACATTTTTTGTTGGGGTATACCCATCACTGTTGTTGGCTTCTGTTTCAATAAATTGTTTGAGATGAGGAAATCACCATTGCATGCTTCTACTTAAATGCTCTACTTTCATGATATATCACTGTAGCGTGAACATTTTACATTTTCCATAAATTTCACCTGAAAGCCAAATATCCCGAACTTTTTGTGAGTAGTGTATATGACTTCTAGTCGTGTATATGTGTGCATGCACGGGAGACAAGGTGTTAAATAAAAATATGCAAATAAATCAACCCTATGGGAACTCAAAGGGCAACATTATCAATGCAAGGTAAACACAAACAACACAATGCAAATCGCTACTGTATTTAAATACAATAGTGTTGGATTCATAGTGTTTCATTCTAAAAATAAGATTTCACAGATGTTTTGTAAAAACAAAAAAAACAAGTAGTAAAAAGTTCTGCTGTTTGATCAACAGTAAAAACCTCAAAGGCACAAAGTTGGGCTGAAATTCCAGCAACAATTAACCAATCTCACACTGAAGAAGATGTCCCAAAGGGGCTGTCCTGAATTTGTTCTGAGCTCATGCTCACCACCCTCTCTGCTGCAGATAAAACACATCAGCACAGCTTGTAATTACATCATTCCCCTCTGTTTTTACCCCCCTCTGCCTTACAATCAATCACACCATCTTTTTCTTCTCTCTCACCTTGTGTTCACCTTAGAGAAGAGGAAGCAGAACAGACAGATGGCATTCGCTCATTTTTTCTCTGGCTATTTCTGAATGTAAAAATTGAAACAAGCATTTTGCATTCTTGTATTTTCTATATTCTATATTCTTTAAACAGTTCATTAAGCTACATCTGTCTATTCAATGTACACTGCTCAAAAAACAAGGGAACACTCAAATAACACATCCTAGATCTGAATGAATGAAATATTCTCATTGAATACTTTGTTCTGTACAAAGTTGAATGTGCTGACAACAAAATCACACAAAAATCATCAATGGAAATCAAATTTATTAACCAATGGAGGCCTGGATTTGGAGTCACACTCAAAATTAAAGTGGAAAAACACACTACAGGCTGATGCAACTTTGATGTAATGTCCTTAAAACAAGTCAAACTGAGGCTCAGTATTGTGTGTGGCCTCCACGTGCCTGTATGACCTCCCTACAATGCCCGGGCATGCTCCTGATGAGGTGGCGGATGGTCTCCTGAGGGATCTCCTCCCAGACCTGGACTAAAACATCCGCCAACACCTGGACAGTCTGTGGTGCAACGTGGCGTTGGTGGATGGAGCGAGACATGATGTCCCACATGTGCTTCATGTGCTCGGATTCAGGTCTGGGGAACAGGCGGGCCAGTCCATAGCTTCAATGCCTTCATCTTGCAGGAACTGCTGACACACTCCAGCCACATGAGGTCTAGCATTGTCCTGCATTAGGAGGAACCCAGGGCCAACCGCACCAGCATATGGTCTCACAAGGGGTCTGAGGATCTCATCTTGGTACCTAATGGCAGTCAGGCTACCTCTGGCAAACACATGGAGGGCTGTGCGGCCCTCCAAAGAAATGCCACCCCACACCATTACTGACCCACTGCCAAACCGGTCATGCTGAAGGATGTTGCAGGCAGCAGATCGCTCTCCACGGCGTCTCCAGACTCTGTCACGTCTGTCACATGTGCTCAGTGTGAACCTGCTTTCATCTGTGAAGAGCACAGGGCGCCAGTGGCAAATATGCCAATCCTGGTGTTCTCTGGCAAATGCCAAGCGTCCTGCACGGTGTTGGGCTGTGAGCACAACCCCCGTCTGTGGATGTCGGGCCCTCATACCATCCTCATGGAGTCGGTTTCTAACCGTTTGTGCAGACACATGCACATTTTGCAGGGTTCTGGCAGTGCTCCTCCTGTTCCTCCTTGCACAAAGGCGGAGGTAGCGGTCCTGCTGCTGGGTTGTTGCCCTCCTACGGCCTCCTCCACGTCTCCTGGTATACTGGCCGGTCTCCTGGTAGCGCCTCCAGGCTCTGGACACTACGCTGACTGACACAGCAAACCTTCTTGCAACAGCTCGCATTGATGTGCCATCCTGGATGAGCTGCACTACCTGAGCCACTTGTGTGGGTTGTAGAGTCCGTCTCCTGCTACCACGAGTGTGAAAGCACCACCAACATTCAAAAGTGACCAAAACATCAGCCAGAAAGCAGAAAGATACTGAGAAGTGGTCTGTGGTCCCCACCTGCAGAACCACTCCTTTAATGAGTGTGTCTTGCTAATTGCCAATAATTTCCACCTGTTGTCTGTTCCATTTGCACAACAGCTGTGAAATTGATTGTCAATCAGTGTTGCTTCCTAAGTGGACAGTTTGATTTCACAGAAGTTTGATTTACTTGGAGTTATATTGTGTTGTTTAAGTGTTCCCTTTATTTTTTTGAGCAGTGTATTTTACATTGTAATTGTAAACCGTAATTGTGAGACAGTAGTCAAACTAAATTGTTGTGGGGTCACAGATTTGTACCCCTAACTGAAGGTAAATCAGATCAGCACACTGACTTGATACATACAGAAGACTGGAAAATTGTATATATAGAGCAGACAGTAAAACAGTACAGATAGAGCAAGCAGTAAAACAGTACAGATAGAGCAAGCAGTAAAACAGTACAGATAGAGCAGACAGTAAAACAGTACAGATAGAGCAGACAGTAAAACAATACAGTTAGAAAAGACAGTAAAACAGTACAGATAGAGCAGACAGTAAAACAGTACAGTTAGAAAAGACAGTAAAACAGTACAGATAGAGCAGACAGTAAAACAGTACAGTTAGAAAAGACAGTAAAACAGTACAGATAGAGCAGACAGTAAAACAATACAGATAGAAAAGACAGTAAAACAATACAGATAGAAAAGACAGTAAAACAGTACAGATAGAGCAGACAGTAAAACAATACAGATAGAGCAGGCAGTAAAACAGTACAGATAGATCAGGCAGTAAAACAATACAGATAGATCAGGCAGTAAAACAATACAGATAGAGCAGACAGTAAAACAGTACAGATAGATCAGGCAGTAAAACAATACAGATAGAGCAGACAGTAAAACAGTACAGATAGATCAGGCAGTAAAACAGTACAGATAGAAAAGACAGTAAAACAATACAGATAGATCAGACAGTAAAACAGTACAGATAGATCAGGCAGTAAAACAATACAGATAGATCAGGCAGTAAAACAATACAGATAGAGCAGACAGTAAAACAGTACAGATAGATCAGGCAGTAAAACAATACAGATAGAGCAGACAGTAAAACAGTACAGATAGATCAGGCAGTAAAACAGTACAGATAGAAAAGACAGTAAAACAATACAGATAGATCAGACAGTAAAACAGTACAGATAGATCAGGCAGTAAAACAATACAGATAGATCAGGCAGTAAAACAATACAGATAGAGCAGACAGTAAAACAGTACAGATAGATCAGGCAGTAAAACAATACAGATAGAGCAGACAGTAAAACAGTACAGATAGATCAGGCAGTAAAACAATACAGATAGATCAGACAGTAAAACAGTACAGATAGATCAGGCAGTAAAACAGTACAGATAGAAAAGACAGTAAAACAATACAGATAGATCAGACAGTAAAACAGTACAGATAGATCAGGCAGTAAAACAATACAGATAGAGCAGACAGTAAAACAGTACAGATAGATCAGGCAGTAAAACAGTACAGATAGAAAAGACAGTAAAACAATACAGATAGAAAAGAGAGTAAAACAGTACAGATAGAGCAGGCAGTAAAACAATACAGATAGATCAGACAGTAAAACAATACAGATAGAAAAGACAGTAAAACAATACAGATAGAAAAGAGAGTAAAACAGTACAGATAGATCAGGCAGTAAAACAGTACAGATAGAGCAGGCAGTAAAACAGTACAGATAGAGCAGACAGTAAAACAGTACAGATAGAGCAGACAGTAAAACAGTACAGATAGAGCAGACAGTAAAACAGTACAGATAGAGCAGACAGTAAAACAACACAGATAGATCAGGCAGTAAAACAGTAGAGATAGAGCAAACAGTAAAACAGTAGAGATAGAGCAGACAGTAAAACAGTATAGATAGATCAGACAGTTAAACAACACAGACATAGCAGACAGTAAATTGTAACTAACAGAACAGGAAAATGGCAGAGAAAGAGCAGACAGTAAAATAGTACAGATAGAGCAGATTGTAAGATGGTACAGATAGAGCAGACAGTAAAACAGTACAGGTAGAGCAGATAGTAAAAGAGTACAGATAGAGCAGACAGTAAAACAGTATAGATAGATCAGACAGTAAAACAACACAGACATAGCAGACAGTAAATTGTAACTAACAGAAAAGGAAAATGGCAGAGAAAGAGCAGACACTAAAACAGTACAGACAGAGTAGACAGTAAAACAGTACAGACAGAGCAGACACTAAAACAGTACAGACAGAGTAGACAGTAAAACCGTACAGACAGAGCAAACAGTAAAACCGTACAGACAGAGCAAACAGTAAAACCGTACAGACAGAGCAAACAGTAAAACCGTACAGACAGAGCAAACAGTAGGCCAGCAGACATAGAGTGGACAGTAAAACAGCAGAGATAAAGCAGACAGTAAAATGACACATATAGAGCATACAAGAAAACAAAACAGACAGGAAAACAGAGCGTATGTGATCCTTGAGTTTTGCAAGTGTTAAGAACCCACTTAAAACTTTAACCTCCACATAACAGTTCTGTACCTAAATGCTTTTTCCTAGAGCTGTATATCCAAACCAAAGACCATTTATGAAATGTATTTTTAAGAGCATACAGAGAGGAATAAGTGATGAAGACTCAAGAAGAGTTTCCAATCAGACATAGGCAGAGCAGACAGAAAGAGAGCAAAGGATCAGCCTATTTCCTCTCTGTCACTTGAAAGAGGTGTCAGTCAGAAACAGCGTCTTATGTTAGACAGAGTAGAAGATGCAGGAACAGATGACCTTCACAACCTGCAGGATTCACAAGAGGCTGAAAGACTATTTCTAAAGGAGAGTTCTTCAGGGGCTAAACTCTTTTAAGTACCTCAGGTATGAAAGAAAATGTGATTAGAAATGTGATTAAAAGACATGACAACTTTGTCAAAAGAAGAATTAATTATACCCATGTAAAAGATGAAGTGGGTCACTCATTTTTTAAACCATTAATGGTACGTTTTGACACTGTTCATGCTGTAAATGTCTTATTCCAACAAGCCACTGAAGTCTTTATTTAACCGTATATGAAGTAGCACTATCGCTACTAATATGTATGACCTTGAATTATATATACACTTATAGGTTAAGCTATAGGTTTACAGGTATTGACTGTAGCCCATCTATTGCCACACAATGCATCAGCCCACCTTCACCTCATCCATCAGTGGAAAGAGACCACCACTCACCAGATATTTGGGTGGTGAACCGTTTTGAGCACAGCAAATACAAAGACATGGTAGTGGTATGCTGCCCTGTATAAGACTCAGCATATTGACAGTTAGAAACTGTGGCTCATCTTTTTCCCCTGCATAATTTAGATTAATCATCCTCTAGTTGTTTATCAGTGGTCAGCTTCCGACCACAGGATCACTGTTGGCTGGGTTTTTCTTGTTTGCAGTCTACTCTCAACCCTGCAGTGAGCCCCACCAACACTGCTGTGCAACACCCACCAACATGCCACTCTCTTGTTGCTGTCATCCAAACAACATCTGGTTAATGGTGGTCCTTTGGTGGTCCCAAACCATAGAAGGATGGGTAGATGATGGCAAATTGTGCAGCAACAGACGAGGTAGTCAGTCATTACACACCTACAAAGTTCACCTATAGGGTCTGTATATGGCAATTCAGTGTAAAACAGCCTATAAAAATAGCTTTGCCTTCCTGTGTGCTGTTACTTTCTTTGCTTTCTCATGTGTCAAGTAAAGACAGTGCAGAGGGTAATCAGTGTGACAGCAGGGTTGCAGAGAGCAGGCCGTGGAGTAGGCGGAGACAAGGCTGGACAGGACAAGGAAAGGGAGGCTGCTGGCAAGGTTTAGAAGCTTGTTTGTGGAGCAGCAGACGCTCTTTGGCCCCCACTGGAGCTAATTAACCTTGGCCTAAAGATAGTAACAGAGACCTCTCAGAGCGGAGGTGAGGAGGGCTGTCTGAACTTGCCTTTAATACAACCGCCTTCACACTTTCCTCGCAACACATTTCATTTACAGCTCTCTCTCACCATCATGTCAATTTTCACTATAAAGCACACCTACAGAAATCTCCACAGAGGCATTCCACCTATAGAGCATGTTTGTATTTTCAAAGAATTTGCACAAAATATCTGCACTCTCTTATGAACAGCATTCATCCAGAATCTGTTTGTAAAGTAATATAAGATCTTTAGCTTGGTAAGCTTTTCTGAGAACAACTGCTTTGTCAAAAGAGGAGTGAATGACACGTGTGAAAAAAATAACCTACATAAACATCTATAAACATCTTATTCCAACAAGTTGTTGAAGGTCTTATTTTATAGTAATGGTCATCTGTTCAGATCACACATTGGTGTTCAGAAGTAGGACAGAATCCTCCAGCAGCTTGGGGAAGAAAGCCGCTGTTGTGAACTCAAAAACAAATGGAAAAGAAGAAGAAGAAGAAATGCTGGAAAAAATAAGGCAAGAGACAGCGAGAAGAGGATCAGTGGAACCTGGTAAGGAGGAGCAAGTGCATGGTGGCAGAACTCAGGTGGAGTCCCACAAGGAAGAGCCTGTGGCACTGTCAGCCAGGAAGCTGCTCCTGGACAAACTGAAGCAAGAGGGAGAGCGGATCAGTGTGTTAGTGGTAGAGCTATGCTGTACAGGAGGAGCTGCTGCTAGGGTTTTTCCCGAACACATCCCGAGAAACTGAAGCAGCAGTTGCAGCTTGCCAAACCAGCTGGTCTTTGAGTGGCCATTGCTGAGGCAATAATGGCGAAGCTTGACCTTAGTGAGGTGACAGCAAGGCGAGCAACATAATGAGGAGTAGCTCAAGGCAGAGTTGGAGTGCCGTGTGGCCACCAAGTAATCAGCAACACAGTGTGACATGGCAGAGGAGCTCAAAGCAGATATGGCGTGCTGCATGGCCCCTGAGCGAGCTGCAACATGGTGACTGGTATGCTGGCGATGCAGGAAAAAGGGACTATGTGCCAAACAAGCCTAAGCCAGCAGAGAAACAGAAGCCCAGCAAACGTCACAGGCTGTGGATTCAGTGCAGCATAAAGGGCAGATGATTCACAGCACATGTTGATATGGGCTCTCAGAGGAGAGAACTCACAGGAGTTTCTCTGCTACGTCCAGGCGTGCTGGTGACTCAAATCAACCACCAACCAGGTCAGGTCAGTCACCAGTGGCCAAGTCGACGTAGTGGGGAGATAACTGCCCTTGGTCTCTCTGGGGTGGAGGAGTCTGAATCCGTTTTAGCTCACATGCATTCGGAGGAGTGCATTCTCCACTTGCATTTCCTGACAGTGGCCAGGGCCATGCTTGACCTTGGTAAGGAAATTCTGCCCTTGTGAACCTCTGTGACTTTTTACAGATGGTGTTAGGTCACTGGGACGGTGGACTTTAAAGGAGGGGCAGTGTGGTAACAGCCACAGGGCATGCAGCTGACCATGAGCTGGCATGCTGGGAGGCGACTTGTGGCAGGCACGCACTCCAGAGCTGTAGTCAGTTCAGAATCGAGGCTTCAATTGATACTTCTTTCAACTGCCATTACAATATCTTTTATTCTGTGCATGTATAAATTGAATGGATAAAAAATGAACTCTGTTGACGGAATGCTTCCATAAATTAGGTTCAGTCTGATAAAATAAAGCGGTTGCAGTTGGTCCTTTCTCTGTTGGAGTTTTAATTTCCCAGTGGGTTCATGAAATTGAAGTCCAGCTTCTGAGGAACAGCAGCGCTAGGCATGTGTCACGTCAGCAGTTGGGCTCAGCAGCAGCTCTGCCTGTGGGGATACAGAGTGAGAAACAGCTACAAGCTGCCCAAGTCAGAAGCAATCCACACCTTCATACAAACAGTGCTCATCCAGCATCAGAGTCTGACCAACTGCCCCTGTTTCACTAAACTCCACTTAATAACAAGAGGAAATGAAATGTGGGCGCTCTTCAAATTACCCAATCAATGCAATGAACTCAAGGAGACGGTGCTAATTAAATGAAAGCATGAGAGCTCTTGGCATTATTGATGAGGCCCAGCGCCCGTCTCCATATTTCTGCTGTCACTTAGCCGCGGAACGAGCTGTCTGGGAGGGAAAGGGAAAGAGCAACTAAGCTATGCCACTGCACAAGCTTAATTCAGCGAAACTAACAGTAATTGAAGGAGCTGCTCATTCTGTCGTAGGCTGAGGAAGTGCATGTCATTCATTACTGAGGGCAGAATCTTGGGCGACAGCCACAAATGAGCAAAGCACTGTAATGAATAGACAAGGTTCAGGAGGAAGTATGAGAGCATGGCATGATTTTCACAGCAGCATCTATAAAAACAATATCAAATTTTCTCACCAATACTAACTCCAGATTTAAGGAGCTAGAAAATTCAGCGAACCAAAACTACTGATTGATATCGTTTATATGCTCAAAGATTAAACAAACAGTTGATTAACCACTGCTTTACTTACTGATATCTGTCAGTTGCCAACTGTGACCTGTCATATATGAATACTGTACACAATTTTCAATTTCATACACACACACACACACACACACACACACTCCTTCTAAGTCGCGTCTTCCTCTGGGTTGCGGGGGGTGCTGGAGCCTCTCCCAGCTGTCATTGGGCAAAAGGCAGGATACACCCTGGACAGGTCGCCAGTCCATCACAGGGCAGACAGACAGACATACACATTTACACCTAGGGGAAATTTAGCATGTCCAATTGGCCTGGCTGCATGTCTTTGGACTGTGGGAGGAAACCCATGCAGACACGGGGAGAACATGCAGACTCCACACGGAAAGGACCAACTAAGAATGGGAATAGTTGCTCTTTCCTGGTTGCCTAGCCGGGGACTTGAAGCCAGGCCCTTCTTGCTGTGAGGCGACAGCACTACCACCACGCCGTCTCAAATTTCATCAACTCCACAAAAAGAAAAAACAGCAGAAACTTACAAAGTCTTAAACAGTATAACTAACAATGCATGAGGGCAGAAGTTTCCTAGCATTACTAGCAGCGGGGAACCCTCAAGGCCTTTTAAACTTTATGATCTCTAATGATTTCTGGGAACTTAA
Organism: Pygocentrus nattereri; assembly: GCF_015220715.1. Lineage (NCBI taxonomy): Eukaryota > Metazoa > Chordata > Actinopteri > Characiformes > Serrasalmidae > Pygocentrus > Pygocentrus nattereri. The sequence goes on along the minus strand of NC_051228.1, from coordinate 31,458,580 downwards.
AAAGCATGTAATTGTTAGTTCTTTTTTATTCAATATAATCATGTTTGTATTTTAACTGCAAGTATTACAGTCCTACTCTTGTTTCAGTGTAAAGTTTTAGATGGAAACAAGAGGGTCATATTCTTGACATGCTCAGCAGAAAATTGGCCAATCAGGAACTTTCTCCACAGTATTTAGGTGGATAACAGCTATGAGAGCTCTCCTACTGAATAGGACTTCAAGAGATAAAGAGAAGGCCTATTGTGTTAGATTACCTATGTACATAATTACAAACTGACAATGAAATCAACCAGTCATGTTTTGATTTCCAATAGGTGAAAAAAAAATGTCATTCTTGTCCTTGAAGTCCTTGAGACGTCACTGAGGAGAACAAAAGCAGTCTAATCAGTCAGTTGATAGAAAATGAAAACAGCGATGGCAGCTCTATACCAGGGATTTCTACTGAAAGATCACTGTGAAACTGCTACAAGGTAAAATATAGGCTAATATGTTTGTCACAAGCTTCAGTAAAACATAAAATGTCTTTTCAAAGCTTCAAAATGTCTGTGTTTAATTTAAAATGGCCAGAAATGTTCAAGTGAATCACTATTGGAAATTAGCATTACAGTACAGGTGGGTTTTACCTCCACACACTAAGCCCACCAAGCCCTATTTGGATGAGATTAGTTTTACACAAGGTGGGGTAATGTAAATTTTACTAGCATTTCTCAGTCCCATCCTGAATGTGCCATGTCAGTCATTTGTAATTGTGTGCTCCCGTGTCAGCAAGATTTCGGCACCTTTTACTTTCCATAAAAAATCACCTCAGGTTACATTACTCCCATGCGAAACAGTGAAAATGCTATCATATCCAGTGGAGAAGAGGTTTAAGTATTGAGGCTCTGAAAGAAGCATGTGTTTGTGTTCTCTATAGCTAAAATCAATGTTATATGTAACATTCCTGTCCTATCTCATGTGTATAACTCACATATAAAAATTACAGAAAAGAAGTTGATGGTGATGCTAATGATGCATTACATTAATTTAAGGCAGCATGATGAATGGTTAGGGAAAATGAAATAATGGCTAAATTAATTTCTACTCTTTTCTGGAGTAAAAGGCGGTGCATAAATCAAGTAGCCACTTCCATCTCTGTCGATTATACTGAGATGTCTTATCCTTGGTGTATAAATAATAAGCCTTACAGACATCCTGTGGTAAACTGGCATTACCCCACCTCCCCATAGAAAACTACTCCCATCCAAATGGGGTTTAAGTGAGAGAGAATCAGGAATATACCTTCTATCTTATTAACAAATGTGTTTGAAATAAGGAATGCTGTAGCTTTCGGGATCTGTATACATGGAAATTGTCAAAAAATCTGCTGCAGTTTCTCTGACAGTAACAGGTCAAGGCTATAAAGATTACAGTATCTATCTTACTGAACATGTAGGGCTCAAGTTTCTGCTGACATCAGAGGCTCCTTCAGTTTGGCCTCAGATCACACAGCATACTAACCTATATTACAAATCTCATGTGTGCAAACAAGTTGGACAAGTTACATATAAAAAGCTGCTGATACACATTCGCTCTTCAAAAGAAAAGAAAAAAAGAAGAAAATGCTGGACACAAGCATCATCCAGCTTATCCAGTGAACACTGACCACTGGCTTTTTTAACTTCTACTAATGATGAGATAAAAATGAGGATAATATGAACCCAGTGCACTCAATGCAATAACATAATGAAAGTGAGAACAAGTGAAAAATGAATGAAAAAGAGATTTTGCTAAAATCCTTTGCACAGGCTAATTAATTATAAATCTGCATGCTCGCTGATTTATGATAAAGTTATCTCTCTGAAATTTGAACATTTAATTGTTGAAGGAGTGCCAGACAGATGAGGAGAGTGTTCGTAGTGAACACTAAGGGTGGACAAAAATATATTCATGATAAATTAATAAATATTGTGTGTATTGCCAGCACATGAAGAACATTGATCAACTTCATATTTCATTAAAAAGACTGCAAAATGAATCCTTTTTAAATTTCCTTTTTAAGCAGTACGAGAAACTTTAAATGAAAATCACTGGACTTCAATTCTGAATGTGACTCTGCTGATGCACTTTGTTTGTTCCATCTTATGAAACCTCAGAAAAGCAAAGTATCGTGTTAAATACTGCAATAATTAGAATATCTGTGCCACCTTGTGAAACTAGCTGAGGATATTTCTTATTTGCATGAAGCCATCAGAAGACCAAAAAAAATGTTCATTACAAAGCAGGCCTTGGAGACCATGTCTATGATGCTCTTGTTCTTGATGTTGCAGCAATTAGATATGAATGATTCAGATACGGAGAAGCAGCTGCAAAGTTCCTCCTCATCACACATAAATCTCTGCCTCTCTATGCCTTTGTCAGGTTGTTTTCCGCTGTCCGTGGAGACCAGATTTGACAGTGCTGGAGAATTAGATATTGTGACAAGTGTGTCTGTGTTCACGAGAAGAGGAGTTAAGTCCTTTGGTTCGGAAGCTGTAGTAAACCCTCACTAACGGCAATTTCAGCCTCCTCTCCACTGAGGAGAAACCATCAGACTGCCTCAGTGCTGTCTAAAGCAGATCAAAGGAACCACACCTCTGAGTCTGCTTTCTCCAAAACAATTCTTTTTTGCAATGATGATCACAGTTTAACATGGAAGCGAGTGACAAAATCGTTCTGGGAAGCATCTTGGTGTTTCAACTGATCTTGCAATTCTGCATAAACAACACCGTCTTGTGGGGAAGTTCACCCATATTTGACTTCAATGACAACCGCTAATACCACGGATATGTGTATCCACGAGTGTATGAGATGATTCCAAGAAGCTGAAGCACCTCTATGTATGTTGGCAGCTTTGATGCAGCAGATTGTTCCCTTTAGGACTTCAGGCTTCACTGCTACAGCAGAGCCAGGCCAGAATGGAGATAAGGCAGCACTATTTTGCACAGAATTCTACACATGAAAAAAGATGATGTTACTTTATTACACATCATTTCCATGTGAATAAAATGTTACATCAAAACAATTTTGTCTTTTAGTTTCAGTTGTCTAGCATCATTTCACTAATTCGGAGTGCTGTAATTCATCATTTTAATACATACTATTGTAATATAAAGTTTTGTTGATGTTATGCATTTAAATGACTGACAAAGCAGCAAAGAATGGAAAATATAATGAACGCACATGACAAACCATCTGGAGAGAGCATATTATGTGCAGTAAGCACATTAACCTAGAGATGAACAGCACAAGACAATCAGCACAGCATTGCGACAAATACCATAGAATACATATAAATTCCAAAAAAAAAAAAAAAATAACAATAATAGAAGCCTAGTTTAATGAAATGCTAATACATATAGATCTTTAAATAAACGGTCACAGCAACAAGAATAAGCACAATACATATAAAAGCAACTGAGGTGAACACATACACCAAAACCAGGCTTTACCAGCTATATTATGTTAGCCATGTTTACCTGGTGCCAGAGGCTCTTTTTAGGAGAAAATGCTAGTTTCAAAGCAATGTGTTGATTTTGCCTAGCAACGGCCACTGAATTCGTGCAAGGGCATTTTCTCAAGCTGCTGAATGGCTAATGTGATGGTGCATTGAATCTGACAGAGAGCTGCTAATCAATTGCCACCACAGGGCACTGTACCTGATGCCTATGCAACATGGACAGAGAGCCTGGTGAGGCTCTTAACAAGAGAGTCTTGTTAATGTAAATATGTTTAAGGAACTGGAATTCCACCCTCAAGCCAGTTTCACGGACATATCAACCAAAATGTAGGTAAAGTTATATTTTTGTTTTCTTTCTTTTTTCAGTCATCAACTTTTGTAATGCTTTCACAGTGGATAATATTAGCACTGTAAAATCATTGTCCTTTCAAGTAGTCTTGGACCTAGAATTCTTAAATGGCATGTTATAAATTCTCCCATTTATCAATAATTCACTGCTTTGATTTAATGAGGTGAGTTATTCCATTTTTAAGATAGATATTCAGAACTTTAAAAGGTTTTAACTAGTGTAAGCTAGTTTAAGCTTCACTATGTAGTAAGATAAATATGTAGTTGAAGATGGAAATACACTTCATTTGGTAGCTTCTGTAAGGATCTGCCTATGTTTTGTGGAATATTTTGAAGTTGATGAGCCACATTTTTTTAACAGTTTAGACCAAACCAGTCTAAGCCAACAGATGAAAGCTCTTACTTCCATAGTTTAACTCTCAGCCACTTTGTAGCATATTCAGTTTATTGCCATTTCTCAAACCTGCATGTTCAAATCATGCTAACAACCTACCAACATGTGCATAAACAAATCTATATTTCCTTTTCTGCAATCCTACAATTAACTCCATGTCTGAATGACAGTGGTCTATCAACACTGTCAGTATTTATTTCTTCTCTCACGCCTGCACGCCGTAATTTGTGTACAAATTCTGTGTGAGATATAATTGGTGCCCTCGCAACAGAAGAAAGTAAATATTTGCATTGTGCGTGCTGACAAAGGAAGCGCTATGGCCACCCCATGCTTTTGCGTTGAATGCCAAGTGTGCCATCTGGCTAACAGCAACATATTCTCATGGAACGAGCAGATGCAAGAGGATGAACAAGTGAGGTAGAGAATGAATGGGTGAGGGAGCGAGTGATCATTCCATCTCTTCAGGCCATATAAAACCAATGGTTTTAGGCTAGCAAGTGAGAAAAAGCCAAGAAAAGAATACTGTAAACTCCTGTCATACGGTACAACACATGCATGCACTCAATGTGACACACACCGTCTCTCAGGGGGGCGCGACAAAGAGAACACAGATGCGCCAGTACAGTTTGTGTGTGCTTGTATAAATATGGATGTACCCCAAGGGTTTAGACCTCTAAAAGGAAAGGAAGTCATTTATGTGAATTATGGCTGTGGGACCACATAGAACAACAAAACAATAGCTTGTTTTTAAGCACATTATTCTAAGGAGTGAATGCAGTACAGTGCAGAACAATGAACAGACATTAGTCACGATACAAAACCCAAACTATTGTGCTGGCGTAATTGCAAAGTTAAGCTTCATGAGGTACCACATAACAGTGGCTTTCTTTTTACAGTCGTACCAGTGGGTGCTGTTATCTGGCAGACGCTGGGTAATATCAAACAAAGGAATAGTCAGGGATATTAAATATAGTTATTATGAAAATGATTCCTTGGGATATGCAGTTCTGGTTCTGTTTCCATGACAACAGGGCGTCTGGTAAGGTACCAGAAAATTCAGAGTGCAGCTTTCCTCAAAGTTAAAGGTTAAAGAGTGGCCTATTGTTGCAAGGCTGGACAGCAAGCAAACACTCTTTTTCAGAGTCTCTCTATGTTCTGGTTTAAAGACACTGATAAACTACATGGAGGGAAGCCTTATCTACGAATAAAGAGTGACTGACTGAAGGCTTTTTATGTGTTTTTAATGTCCGCTCTTCCTCTGTGCCCACAGTGACAGCCCAGCTTAGAGACAATGAGCATTGATCAATAGAAGCAGGAAGGTAATTAATGCTACCTTGTACAAGTCCACACACACACACACACACACACACACACACACACACACACACAGGCACACACTTTTAAAAATAAAGGTTCCTCAATGTTTCATGACCTTTAGTTTCAGGCACCTTTACTGCAGAAGACTGCAATATGTAAGTAATATTGTAAAATATTAAAAACAACATCTCAAACAGGTGATGCTATCATGCCTAGTCGAGACTTGCCACTTTGCCAAAAAAGAAAAAGTTATTTTCTCTGACGAAAAAGAAAAGAACCATCTAAATTGTTGCCGGTGTAAAGTTCAAAATCCGTGAAGTCACCATTAAGGACATACACTTTTTGGAGCAACACATACTAATAGCCCAAGTCATATTTTGCATGTGTTATAACAGCATGGTTGTGTAATTAGAGAGCGTGGGTGCGAGACTGGCCTGCTTGCAGCCCAGACCTGTCTCCCACTGAAAACATGTGGCACATTATGAAGCACAGTTGTGCAGCTAAAGCCTTGATGAACAGAAGAATAACAAAAAAAATTGTTGTGTTGGTGTGTTCAGTCCCCATTATTAAGTATTGTTAAAAGGTGATGCAACACAGTAAAACATGCTACTGTGTCAACTGTTTTCAGGCATCAAATTAAAGAATTTATATATAAATCAGTAAGGTTAATAAGGTAAGAAAAATATTTTTAAATTGCTTTCTATTTAATACAAGTCAAATGCATTAATAATTGTTTTCTGTCTTTACTGGCATCTTACATAATGTCCCGCTGTTTTTAAAATTAGGGTTTGTAACAATTTCATATCAAGCAATTTTGGATTTCTAGCATTTCTATTAATCCATTCATTGGAAAATGTTTGCATAATATAAAGGGCAAGTGAAGTTTACAAGGTTTTGTTAAGACAGCAACAACATCTTGCAAGGTTTCAATTACAACATTGAGCAATATATTCACATTATGGTATTTTCTCCATAAGGTTTACTTCTAACACACAAGCACACCTTAACATTTTCCAGACTAGCTTCCAGCGAGTACAATGCTCCTTGGGTGCACACAAGACAGTGCAGGGTTATTTACCACAGAACAATGCGTACAGCTGAAAGAGTGATGGAGGCCACAGAAAACCACTTCATCTCCACTGAGGGAATCCGGTCAAGGGCGACTAATTTTAGATATGTATGGCAAAGTGCTGCACTTTGTCAGAGTTCGAAATGCACATTTCAGGATAACAGCAGTCTCTGAAATGGTGGAAGCTGTTGTTTACAGCTGTTGTTTAAATTGTCAGTGTGACCTAAAACCCTTTGAAGCATTGATTTCCCTACTTGGGCATACCCCTACCATACAGGTGCACATCACTGGTTTATTGACCACACAATTTATCAACCACACCATCATATCCATCAACTGGAAGGGTCCACCATTGGACTGCTGCTGACAAGCTATCATTTAAGTGGTGGACCATTCTCAGTATGACACTGACATGGTAGTGGCCTGGCAGTATGTACTGCACTGGTATTAGACACAGCAGCATCACTGCAGGGTTCAGAGTTGTCCAAAGCCAAAAATATGCAGCCAACAGTGATTCTGTGGTCAGACACAAACAAATGATTAAGATCTGAAGGATGACTAATGCAAATTGTGCATGGAAATGATTAGCTTTATATCTAGAAGGTTGAGCAACAACATAAATGTTTCCAGAGGCTAGTATTTGTACACCCTGTTGTGACTGAGTAAACCTCTAAAATGTACCAATATTGGCGATGTTCCTGATAAAAGGGATAATGAGTGGAAATACAAGGTAGGGGACTCTAATAAACTGGCAGCTCTCAGTAACCTAATTTAGATCGCTGGCCTCACCTATTTTCACAAAACCTAAGCTTTATCTAATCAACCTTCATTCACACTGCCATTGTGTAAAGCTCAGTATGTGACAATAATTGGCCTGTAACATCTGAGAGATATGAGAGAGAGATATGAGAGAGATGGAGGTGGAGAAAAGGAGAGCCACTTAACACTGAGCCAGTGATTCTGTCAATCACGTCAGTCTGACAGAAAGAGGATAAGCACATTTTAAAGCCGAATATTAAATTAGGAGAGAACAAGGAGGGTATCTACATCTCTCAATCCTCTCAGATGAAATTTCTTCCCCTTACAAAGTATTCGCCCACAAACCATGTCCACAGAGCAGATCCAAATCCTACCACACACACACACACAGACTGCAGACAGTCTTACTTACCTCTAATCCATCACTGCACACATACCAGCTATAGATTACCTAACACTTTAATCTCAGTCAATACTGAGAGTAGTCACAATTTATCCTCCTAAATACACCACTTACAACATGTGAATGTTCCATTACAAATCTATTACTCAACTTGGAACCAATCACAAAACACTTAATGGCGATTATTAAAGGGGCATTTTGGCCAAAATCTAGTGTTTTATATGTTATTCACTCTGTTATTCAGTACTCTGTAGTTAAGCATCACATTCCTGAGCCTCATTCATTTGAAAGAATTCACAATATTATATCATTTTCATTCATCAAAGATCTCTCACTACAAAACCTAGCATTCCTCAAACATATACAACTATTGAGAATCCCTATGGTGCCAGCCAATTATGACTGCGAGCCCATCCTCTGCGCAAATAAATGCAACTGAGCTAGCATCAACATTTCAAACAACTCCCCCCAAAACCCACCTCGAAGCAATTGTAGTTTTTCAACAGCTCTTCAACAGAATCTAACCATGAGATCTAGGGATGGTTCAATTTTTAATCGCCCTTGTGTGGGGCTGATGTTGATGTTTTTGTTACTCAGTGGTCTGGTGGACCGCCTGCGTAATTGCTTTTTAAAAATCAATGGAGCCATAGCAATTTATGTAAAAATCCAGATATTTAAAACATCACCCCAGTGTAGGGTTCTCCTTTAGCAGCTGAGGGTTGATTTTCGCTAGAGTGTCACTTTAACGGTGATAACTCTGACAATGTACACAGTGCAACTACACTATTTATTACTCCACGTATACTCTAATGTATTTATGCTATATAACTGGCTGTGGATGCAAAGTTCCACATTGCTGCTGTGCTGTTAGGACAACAATGTGTTTGTGCAGTATTCAGCTCCACATCACGGAGCATCAGGTCACCACTCAATTGTTGAATGGAGAGCTGGCGTTCTGAACAGGAAATCAATGGCACTTGACTTCAATACTGACCAGCATAAACCCACCCGCCCACCCACCTGTGCTCTCTCCTTCTCCCTCAGACACGAACAGAAACACAGAGGCAGACTGATGCACATGGACAGACACATAGCAACACATACAATCACACAGTGACGCACAATGATTCACACAGACACATACAGAAACAAACCTGTATGCATACTGCATAAAGTCTACACATTGGGCCTCATTCTTGCAGCACATGCAGAACACATTTGTACCTGTACCATTTTTAATGTCATTTTTTGCTTTCATTAAAGTTTTCTTTGGTCTTGAAATATCTGAGAGCACAAATAAAATGTACACCTGCTCCTGACCAATTCCAAATAACTTCTTCTGTCTCCTTTTATTTGAGGAAAACTGGCATGACTGCATATCATTTCTGTCGAAAGAAGCATTTTGGAAATTTTTCAGTTTATGACATAATTTAAAAGGACCCATTGTCCTTTACGTTATGTGTAAATGTCATGATGAATGGACAAAAAGAAATGACCTAAAATGACTTTGAAAAAGTCTGGATCTATTGACTTAAATTAACAGTAAAGTAGGCTTTTCTTTCTCCAGTAAAGTTATCATTTTGGAGATACGAGGATTTCTTCCGACAACAGCGACATACAAGACAAGTTTTATACAAGCATCAACTAATTATGTAACTAACAATGATTCAAAATGTAAACTAAGCAGATGATATTAGTGGTGGGCGGCATGATGATATTTATTGTCATTGTGTTAACATCACATTATGTCACAGCATACATTTCTAAGTATATCAAAGATATCATCAAAACAAAAACAACGGCATGTTTTATTATCAAGATAGCTAATTAGGCCTGTTGAATTGGATTTAGTGCAGTGCAGTATATGAAACACTGAATAAACGTTGTTGTCTTCTAAGCACACAGTTCTTTTTGTCTGTTCCAACTTATCCAACTTCAGAGAAACAAAATATTGTGATGCATTTGCATTTTAGGAAAGTATCTCAAAATACTGCAATATTACATTTTTTGTCATGACAACCAGAGAAAGCAAATGGGCATAGATTTCAAGAATGAGGCCCACAGTCTCCAATTCGTCCAGCAGACAAAGCATGAATGAAATATTTGTGTGTGTGTGAAACCTCCTTTTATTCCTATGATTTGACACACCACCTTTCTGACTGAGCTCGTCATGCTAAACCTGAACGAATCCATATTGGACAGCTTTGCACGGACACAAGCTGATACACACCGCTTCAGCACAAATGACATGCTTCACTGCACAGCACGCACACACACACACACACACACACACACACACACACACACACACACACACACACACACACACACACCCTTCCAAAGGCCACGTACAACGCCAATTTCCATCCATCAGTCCATTCCTTCCTCTCTTCCTTCACTCTATCTAACCTATTTTCCATTCCAATTGACTAATGGGAATATCTAGTATGACCTGATTTAATTGCTTTGGAGTAATTTAACCTAAAACACCCTGAAACACCCTTAGAACAGCCCGACCCCTCCTCCAGGATTGTCTAGATCAGGACTGATGTGTAGTAGGCATGAGATGTAATGTCCTATCATAATAGGAGTGACCCAAATTGTCCAGATTTTTGGTAGTAGACCACTACTGTTGCAATGTACTAGTACAATGCACAAATTTAGGGACAATTCTTTACTGGTATTTTGGCCTTTGGCTGCTCTGTTTTTAATTTTTTTTGATCAGCCTTTATTTTTTTATTTGAAAATTCACACTGTAGCGAGCTGAAGTACACCTGACATACACCAGCACTTTTGCTGTACTTTACATTAAGTCACAGCAAAATAACATTATATGTTTTTGATGGGCCGAGATGGCATTTTAAATTCTTAAGCTGCCCAATTAACCAACATTTTGAAACTATGCTAAAATGAATCTCTCTTTATCAGATTTCTTAATCGGATTTCTCAGCCAATCTAAGAATTCGGAATATGCTGTTAACATGGACGATTGAAGAATCGCATAACTGCTGAAATCTGGTAATAATCAGATTATTAAGTGCATGCAAACGCACTCACTGATTGACCAACAAAAATGGATATAAATACACATACAAATAAATATCAATGCAAGAATTCAAACTGTAATTGCAAATGTTTATTGAAATGATTGAAATTATTACAACTTGTGTGATTATCATTGGTTTTATCATTACAACCGATAACCGCCCCATCCCTACAGCTAAGGATAGACACAGTGGGTCTGCCGAATGGGGAGACAGGGTTATGATTGCTGATTAAAGTGCAGTTGCAGCACCTGCAGTGGGACGAATCACTGATCCATGGATGGCTCTGAATCCCACTCTGATCTTACATACATGCATGCTGCCGGAAACAGGGCCCTGCCTGTGACACTGAAGACAGAGGAGCGGAATGATGGTGTGGCTGAACAGTACATCCCCATTTACACTGACACCCCACATGTAATTCGTTTTTAATGGCCAATTTAATGGGTAAAATAATGAGCAGACACTTAGGGTCAAATTTTGCTTTAAACTCATAGAGCAATAGATAATATTTAACCATAGTGTGGTCATGTGGTCCTTGAAACTGTAGTGGAATCTCTTTTTCTTTCCTCTGTTCTCTATACGAGTCAGGCCCACTTTTCATGTAAAGCAATAAATCAGGCTGAATAGGTAAAGGTTGTTGATATGGATATAATATGCAACAGAAAGGTAATGGATAGAAAGGGCAGTAGATTAATGTGACATGATGCATGCATAGGATGAGTGAATACCTATTACAATATATACACAGTAAAATTAATAGTAAAACATATATATATATATATATATATATATATATATATATATATATATATATATATAAAAAAGAATATATATATCATCCATCCATTTTCTAAGCCGCTTCTCCGTCAGGGTCGCGGGGGGAAGCTGGAGCCTATCCCAGCAGTCTTCGGGCGGAAGGCAGGATACACCCTGGACAGGTTGCCAGTCCATCGCAGGGCAGACAGACAGACACTCACTCACACCTAGGGGCAATTTAGCACATCCAATTGGCCTAACTGCATGTCTTTGGACTATGGGAGGAAACTGGAGAACCCGGAGGAAACCCACGCAGACACAGGGAGAACATGCAAACTCCACACAGAGAGGACCCCAGTCACCCGGCCGGGGAATCGAACCCAGGCCCTCCTCGCTGTGAGGCGACAGCGCTACCCACCATGCCACCCAGAATGGATGGATATATATATATATATATATATTCTTTTCTTTAACCCAAAAAGTTACTTTTTATTGTTTTATGTTTATTTGAATTATGAATATGATGTTATTGTAATGTATACTGGGATAAACTGGGATCACAGCTGAGGTAAATTGTTTAAAAATTTGCTTAGATGCCAAAAACTTTCGTACAGTACTATATATATATATATATATATATATATATATATATATATATATATATATATATATATATATATATATATATATATATATATACACACACACACACACACACACACACACACACACACACACACACACACACAACCCCGATTCCAATGAAGTTGGGATGTTGTGTAAAACAAATAAAAACAGAATATATGTATATATATACATACACACACACACACACACACACACACACACACACACACACACATATATATATATATATATATATATCTGTTTAGAAATTATGAACAAGAACATGGGATGAATTATATGAGTGACTTTCTTCTGTTTTTAAACTGAACTACCAAGTAAAAAGCCGAGAAATTAAGAAGATATTGCACATCAATATGAGTTAAATAATAAATCTGCACTGTATATAAAAATATAAAGAAAATAAATGATATAATTGCAATCATTTAAACAACTGCACATTGTGCAATGAAGGGTACCATCTCATGACAAGATGGTTACTACTGTCTAGCTGTTGTTATTCTACATATGAAATTAAACACAATGAAGTTCTTTTTAAGTCAGTAGCTGTAAAAATGTTATACTTTTTTGTTGATACTTCATTGCAGTAAAAAGTAATTATGTTACTGTAACACATTACTTTGTGCCTCGTCACCCACAACACCATTTCTTACTTTTCCTCCGACATCTGATTGAGCATCTGATTGTTTTGCTGTATTTCAGCCCAAAATCAACCCTGGGTATCAGAACAGCGCTAATACTGCTGCTAATGCTTGAAACTTGAGAATTTAAGCATTGTAACTGTTGACACCCTTAAGAAAGATGTCTAAGGCACAGTACTGTTCATGTCTTGGGACTGGCCAGCTATATTTAAGCTCTAATCTTGGGTAGCCCCAGTTTTGTCTGATGCACAGGGCTTTTCAAGCCTACAAGTTTAGGATAATCCTGCTCCACCTTATTTTTTTAACATTTAAATTTCTAATACTTTGCCTATTGCAATACTTTAGAGATCATGTGCCAGGCTTTGTGGAGCTACAGGCAAATATTTGATTTTCTCATACAACTTACACAATTGTTCCTTTTTTTATCATTATTGATTCAGATCATTTTAATATTTGATTCATATTACTAATGTGATTTTACTGAGACAGCTATTACAGTTATATCACTATAATCATTACACCTTTTGTCTCTCATGCTGTTGGTATGTATACCCTTATGACACTATGATCTACTGGCTGTGCTTGCTTGTTCCAGTGTTCCTTAGCCTATGGAAAAAAAAAAAGAAAAACCCTATTTTAAAAAATCTCAAAATATTTTCCAGAATAAGATAATTCTGTAGAACACGTACACATAATCTTTATTGCTCAAATCAGTTTGCAACACAAGTATCAACTCGAGAACAGTGGGCAAAACAGCCTTTTTTCACCACTCTCCTACCCCACAGGGCGGATCCAGCCCCCACAGAGCAGTGGGGGCGCCGACATATTGCAAAGGCAGAGAAAGTGCTGCTGGTATCCATAACGAGATTTCCGTCCCCAGGTTGTAAATGAATCCCTTCTGCTGAGCCCTGCAAGCTTCCTGCCACCAAATCCATCCTAATTGTGTCACATGTACATCCATTTGTCAGGCGCATAGTCAGTAATGCATTTATCAGAAAGGCCACGCTAGTGTGAAGGATGCAGGGGAAACACAAGGAGTTATTACTGTGTGACCCCCAAATGAGATTTAAAGAGGATAAATAAAGGCTTAGCATGCAGAACAGCAGGGATTAATGAAGACATGCAGGAGCCAATTAGCCACAAGTATTCTTATTATTCTTATCAATGTTTTGATTGTTGCCATTGTTGTTAATGTGTTACATATACAAGATCGTAGATGTTGCACACATGTTTCGCCATATTGTCTGCCTTTGTATAAGGTTAATGGAAGACATTTTCATGATGACACAGAGAGCCTCCTGATTCCTCCTGTTTCACATCACAGTATGGAAGGAAAATGGGTTATTCACGATTCATGTTCATTTTAAATATGAAATGACATGCATAACTGGCACATGCTTATAATTTTAGAACTGTATCTGGTTCTCAGTGTAAACGAAATTAAAAAGCTAAAGAAAAGTCTGAAATATTCCATCCATCCATCCATTTTCCAAGCCATTTTCATTCTCCCTCAGGGTCACGGGGGGTGCTGGAGCCTATACCAGCGGTCAATATTTCAGCGGTCTGAAATATTTCATACTTTAAATTGGACTATAACCAAATTTGATCAATTCATTTACATATCAGCCTTCACTGAAACCTTGTTTACACACAGACACTGTGCAATGCAAATTCTAGTGGTTTGCTAGTAAGTAAACAGACTATCACTCTCAGTCATATGTGAAAGTTTCTATTTCCAAATATTGGCAAAAACATCAAATATAAGTACATTTTTTTTGCTAGTAGTGACTTCAACTTTATCTACTCTGCTTGTTAGGCCGGTCACATACCTCCATTCCATCTTACGGTATTCTTACATGTAAAAATTTTTTTTGGTTTTGTTAACTGTAATATTCCACAAGAAAAACAGCAAAATACCTTTTCATGGTATTGGTTTAGTGCACTGACACACTGTTATCTATATACACTGCTCAAAAAAATAATGGGAAGACTTAAACAACACAACATAACTCCAAGTAAATCAAACTTCTGTGAAATCAAACTGTCCACTTAGGAAGCAACACTGATTGACAAGCAATTTCACAGCTGTTGTGCAAATGGAAAAGACAACAGGTGGAAATTATTGGCAATTAGCAAGACGCACTCATTAAAGGAGTGGTTCTGCAGGTGGGGACCACAGACCACTTCTCAGTACCTTTCTGCTTTCTGGCTGATGTTTTGGTCACTTTTGAATGTTGGTGGTACTTTCACACTCGTGGTAGCAGGAGACGGACTCTACAACCCACACAAGTGGCTCAGGTAGTGCAGCTCATCCAGGATGGCACATCAATGCGAGCTGTGGCAAGAAGGTTTTCTGTGTCTGTCAGCGTAGTGTCCAGAGCCTGGAGGCGCTACCAGGAGACAGGCCAGTACACCAGGAGATGTGGAGGAGGCCGTAGGAGGGCAACAATCCAGCAGCAGGACCGCTTCCTTTGTGCAAGGAGGAACAGGAGGAGCACTGCCAGAACCCTGCAAAATGACCTCCAGCAGGCCACAAATGTGTATGTGTCTGCACAAACAGTTAGAAACCGACTCCATGAGGATGGTATGAGGGCCCGACGTCCACAGATGGGGGTTGTGCTCACAGCCCAACACCGTGCAGGACGCTTGGCATTTGCCAGAGAACACCAGGATTGGCAAATTCGCCACTGGCGCCCTGTGCTCTTCACAGATGAAAGCAGGTTCACACTGAGCACATGTGACAGACGTGACAGAGTCTGGAGACGCCGTGGAGAGCGATCTGCTGCCTGCAACATCCTTCAGCATGACCGGTTTGGCAGTGGGTCAGTAATGGTGTGGGGTGGCATTTCTTTGGAGGGCCGCACAGCCCTCCATGTGCTCGCCAGAGGTAGCCTGACTGCCATTAGGTACCAAGATGAGATCCTCAGACCCCTTGTGAGACCATATGCTGGTGCGGTTGGCCCTGGGTTCCTCCTAATGCAGGACAATGCTAGACCTCATGTGGCTGGAGTGTGTCAGCAGTTCCTGCAAGATGAAGGCATTGAAGCTATGGACTGGCCCGCCCGTTCCCCAGACCTGAATTCGATTGAGCACATCTGGGACATCATGTCTCGCTCCATCCACCAACGCCACGTTGCACCACAGACTGTCCAGGAGTTGGCGGATGCTTTAGTCAAGGTCTGGGAGGAGATCCCTCAGGAGACCATCCGCCACCTCATCAGGAGCATGCCCGGGCATTGTAGGGAGGTAATACAGGCACGTGGAGGCCACACACACAATACTGAGCCTCATTTTGACTTGTTTTAAGGACATTACATCAAAGTTGGATCAGCCTGTCGTGTGTTTTTCCACTTTAATTTTGAGTGTGACTCCAAATCCAGGCCTCCGTTGGTTAATAAACTTGATTTCCATTGATGATTTGTGTGATTTTGTTGTCAGCACATTCAACTTTGTACAGAACAAAGTATTCAATGAGAATATTTCATTCATTCCTATCTAGGATGTGTTATTTGAGTGTTCCCTTTATTTTTTTGAGCAGTGTATTATATCTGTCAGTTGTCAAGGTTGGACAAGCTTTACAGATATATGCAAACCCTGATCACATTACATGTTTTGCTAATTTTCTAAGTGAAAACAACAATCACATCCTATACAGGGAACAAATTCAAATGTGGCATTTTTTGCTCATTTCAGTGCAGAATTGCAGAATTACTATTTATTTCAACATAGAAAATGTGCAATAACCCTTGCATAGGCCACATTTTGTGGTAAATTACTGTTTATTTGCTGAAATGTCCATTAAAATGTGCATAAGTGTGACTCAGAAAATCAACCAAATGTGTAATCTGACCAGGCACACCTAAGCTTTTGCATATGACTGTATACCAATCCACTAGTTTGCATCAGGGAAACTAACATTTGCATTTAAGTCAGAAGCACATCACAGTTCATAGCCCACGACTGAACAACAACAGGAAAAACCCTGTTTCTTACTGTCTTTTGTGTATAATGCTTTTGTAATTCTATTATTTTTAAAGTAAATTAAGGGTGTAGTAATATGAGCTGACATTTATAACTGTAGAAAAGAGCTGGCCTGATGTATTAAAATGAATATGCACCACTGAGAATCAATATCACATGGTACCTGGTATGCAGCTCAGCCATTTATATAAAACAGTGCAACCTGCTTGGCAGATTTCTTTTGAAGGACAGAGAGATACAGTTCTATTATAATGTGGCCCATTAATTTTATGAAAATTGTCCTCACAACCCACGCACACACACACACACACACACACACACACACACACACACCTACACACCTTCTCTAACCTCCCACATGAAAGCATGTAAAGACTGGAAAACGTCTAGAAAGCCTGGGGTTAATAACTTCCCATTATCAGTGACGGCTTGGCGCTTTGGTACTGTATCTTCCATGTTATGTTTGCAGAGGAAAAAAAAAAACACTCACACATTATGCTCTGTCAGTCAACCAGACATTATAATGCAGAGCTAAAAGAACATATCTCTTTCCAAAAAATCCTTTCACCCTCATTTACAGGAATTCAAATCAAAACCCAAAGCTGCAAAGGAGGATTTTACAATGTAAAATCGTAATTATTCAAGGTAGGGGTGGGCAATATGATAATATTGTATGGTTATTGTGACAAATTACATTAAAATATGCTTTTGTGACAATATCGTGGATATCATTGGTACTTAAAGAACACAGAACAACTGCAGAGACAATAATTAGTCCTGTTTAAATGGATTTAGTGCAGTGCACTGCGTGTAATGTTGAATAAAACCTAAACTAAATATTTTAAGTTAAATCATGCACTGATATAAATCCCTACTTCATGGCATTAATGATATACAGACATTAAGGTATTGTATTGTAATGTAATTTATCATGATAACAATCACACTGATAAAAATCACATTGCCTATATCTAATGTATCAGAAATATCAGAGCATATGGATAAACAGTGCAAAAACAGAAATTCATTGAAGATGATCATAGGCAGGCTGCATAATCAAGCATCCTTTGTATAACCCATGCACTTCTGGCATGAGTGGCATTCACAGTGCAGGGCAGACATGCACACACACACACCTCCAAACAATAAGAACAGTGCTGCAGCTGCCTCGGTTTGACACCACAGGATCGCTCCACACCACACAGCGAGAAAATGACACTCACTCAGGGAAGCACAGCACACACATACACACAGGCACTCACCTTTCAGCTCAGTTCTCTTCTTCCTAATTGAATTTCTTCAGCTTTCCACAACCACCCACTATTCTCACAGCCACAAAATGCAGCTAAAAAGGTGCCAAAAAGGGTTCTTTGGAACAATGCCATACAATAATCACATGCGCTTCCCCAAATGACCTTAGGAACCTTCCAATAGATGGTTATTTACCCATTGTAAATGTAAATTAGATGTGTGATGTTTTTAATGATACAATAGTTTTAATGATTCAATAATTTTATCCTATTGAAAGGCTTTATCTAGAACCGTAGAAAACCGAGAACCATTTAGGAACCTTTATTTAAAGAGAACACTCGATCAGAAGAGACGGTTGAGAAACCATGCTGTCACACAAATATATATATATATATATGTATACTAACAGAAGACTGCATAAACTCTCGGGTAAACAGGTAAATGTGTGCAGTTGTACTCAATAAGCACATCACACCATTCACAATAGACACAGCTTCAACAGTTGCAGATGATTCTTGTACTGATCAAGCCCACAGGTTTCTAATGTGTGGATTTGGTTTTCTGTGTGTTTTGTCTACCTATTTTTTATGATATTATGATGTTAGTTGTTTATCTAATATGTCCTTAGAAATGTCTCCTGGAAAAAGACCAACTTGTACTTAATGGCAGTTTTGACTGAAAATTTAATCAACAGCAGGTGGGTGGTGTCAGGGTGTGTGGGTGTGTGTGGGGGGGGTTCTACTGTGAGAAGACAAATCAACATAGTCTCAAATGATGTGTAGCTGTTACCAAGAAAAGGAAATTTTGCAAATTAAGCAAAGAAGCTGATGGTTTTTCAGAACAATGTACTTGCCACCCCACAGCCTGGGATTCATTCATTCAATCATTAGAAGCAAAAAAAGCGACTAACTTCTGAGACTGAACTGAAGAGAGGAAAAATATCCCTGTAGATTGCTTTGAAAAACTGAAAGCAAGATTGATGTGGAGACAAGAAACTGCAATAGAGACAAATTGTTGACAAACTAAATACTGAAAAATGTGCTTTATATGGTTCCATAGAGAAACATTTTATAAAGAGTTCTATACAGCACCAAAAATGGTTCTTCTATTCATAACAAGATATAGCCCAATAGCCCAATAACCCTTTTTGGTACTATGGAGAACCCCCTTCAAAAAGGTTCTACATAAGCACATTATCTATCAATCTGAGGAGCGATTTCACCATGCAATGAATGTTCATTGTCTTTACTAAAGAACCACTGAAGAAACATCTTATTTAAGAGCGTAGAGTTTCAATGGTTTCTCAGGCATTGCAGCTTCTCTACAGAATCAAAATGAACCCCGATATTCAGCCCTTTCCCCCTCACCAGCCCTGGCACGCACAAACCGTCACACTAATTAATCTAAAAATTGCCTCTCTTGGCACACACTGCTGGGATAAAGACAGAGAGAGGAGCCCTTCCCCCACCTTTCTCTGAATGTGTGTGTGGTTTCTTGACCAGGATGGTGCACTTTATTACCTACTGAATACAGTCAGACACTCTCACTCACTAGAGTGAATTGCAGCCTGGCTCTTTGTTACCAGCATTTGTCTAGACTTCTATATAAAATGTACACTCCACACCCACACACAGACACACACACACACACACACACACGTCATTATTCTCTGACTACTCCTATACCTATAAGCCCACCCGCTCTGTCTTTCATCCCCCTCCCCTCAACTCATGTCGATTCCATCTAAACCCCCCTTCCACATTGTGAGGCTGATGCTGTCCCCTTTGTCCTGCTGCCTCATTCTCACACTCACACTCCTTTATCACATACATGCATACACGTACACACACACACACACACACACACACACACACACACACACACACACGCGCACCCTCCATTCCACCACTGAAGCTCTCAGTAACCCATATCTAAACCACAATCAAGGAGAATATGGACCTTCCTTAAAACAGATGGGCTTTGGACAGTGTTATGACAGAACATTGAAGATATCTTTGTAAAATCTGACAGATGCTGCCTACTCTTACTGCTTCACCATCCATCAGCTGCTACTGAACCTGAATCCGCAATGCCTTTCTGCTCAGGCTGCTTGAAAAGAGCATGTGGCTGCCAGGTTACTGTCCAGTTCAATCAGGTTCATTATATGTCAGGGCTGTCACCACTATGCCAGCTAGCCCAGCGATCATTTGTAGCATTCTTAGTTGATTAAGAGTCATAATAAGAGTTGATAAAGTGCCAGTTGATCAACTGCATTAATTTATTTACATGAAGTTATTGCTCAGTTTTACAAGTAAACATTGTACGGGCATATTTGAAATTGTGAGTGTGACAATGTGTACTGTGGGGATGCAACAATAAACTGCACTGAGTAGAAGAATTGGAGGCATTCATAGGAGGCAACGAATTTACCATTTCATCCATATTAAAGTGGCATGTTTTGTTGATTTTCTAAGTGAAAATAAGTTAATGCGCCCGTAGAGAAAGCAACAAATACTTTTCTGCAAATTTGAAGGCACAAGTTCTATTTATTTGCTGAGTTTCACAAATTGGAAAAAAAATAAACAAAGTATAAAATGTGCCATAACTTTTGCAAAAGCCACAGTTTCTGTTTTATATTTTCCCCAATGTGTTAAATTCAGCACATAAACAGTAATTGTGCATTAAAATGTGCAGAAGTGTGTACAACAAAGTATGTAATTTGACCAGGGTTCCAAACTTCTGCATACAACTGAATATCAAAACAGAAGCTGGCAGTTAATTTGCAAACTAGTTGTAAGTATGTAGTCCAACAATTTCCAAATCTATTCATTAGCATATATTGGCGTTTTTAGTTGACGTTTAGTTGGAAATTAGGCACATTTTGTTGAAAATGTTGAAAAATCATTATTTGGGGACTATCTTGGCAACAAAGGACTGAAAGCTAATATGAACACCAACAGGTCTAGGTTTCCATTCTTCACTCCAATAACAGAATACCTTTAAAATGGTTAACTATTTTAAAAATATAATAATACAAAATCTATCACTTAATTTTACCCTGTTCAATACAATGAAATTATATTGCTTTCAAGAGTGTCCTACTCTTGTAGTTTTGTGAATACAAACCTTGACCTCGGTCATTGTCACTGTGAGTGTCTGTCAGAGCTGAGAGCAGAACACCTGAAGGGGTTAAAGCTCTCAACACACTGGCTAAGGGGGAGGGGGGGGGTGGCAGGGTTCATCCAATAACCATCCAGATTTATTGAGATTCCTCCATTTTCACCCTGCTCTCTCTCTCCTTCTCTCACTCACTCACTCATTCTCTCTGTGTATGTGTGTGTGCGCGTGTGCGTGTGTGTGTGTGTAAACAGAAAAGCATGCTTGAGCACACACACAGCTGTATGTTGCATGCAGAGAGGAGGGGAGGAGAGAAAGAAATACTGCAATGAGACCCACCCCAAGAGCACAAGACACACACACACACACACACACACACACACGTTTGAGACAGAGCCACTGAGACAGAACACGGATAATTGGCAGAGAATCTACAATGAGCCACTACAGAGAAAGAGGAGAGTGTTTTTACATTACAAGGTTAAAGTAGCTCAAATCAGATTTTTTTGTGAAACAAATGTGATTTTTTTTCCACAATTGTGTAAACACAACAATCAGGCCTCTTCAAATCAGATTTGAGCCACTTTCATTCAGGGTTTTAGATTGGATGACTATTGACTATTATGGTCCATCTCATTTATTAGTCTGGAGAAATGGTAGCTATGTTTACATTTTCATTGCTAGTCAAAGTAAAAAGTTTCTCTTTTCATTAACATGGGATTCATCTATCGTGGATAAATGGTTACAGTTGGACCACCGTATCTCAGAGAGAAGCAAAGTATAAACTGAACTGAAGAAAAAAGCAGCAGTGAGTACCGAGCATTATTGTGCCAGGACAAAAACAAATAAACTAGCAGAATATCATCAGGTGACATCCACTTTACTCCTCACTAACAATGAGTGAGCTTCTTTCCATTTTAGAAGAGTAAAAGGAGCACAGAGAGTTTCTCCATCTCATTAAGGAACTGGAACCTCATGAGAGATTTTATATACAGCTTGGATGTCTTTGTTTGGGCCTGTCTGAGCTGCTTTGCACCATCCATGATGAAGCAGAGAATAAACAAATCCTGGGAAAGTTCACAAATATCAGAGTGTAAATAAAATCATGTCACATTTTCATACATTGAAAAATAAATCTAATTAATGATCTAATTAATTTACCGACATCCAAAAATATTCACCCAAAAAAAAAAAACAGCGTGTAAACACTTTTAAGCTTCACACATCCAACAACAGAAAACGAATAACTGCCTCTCTGTGCTAAACACTCATTAAACACTCAGAGGTCATCCAGAACTTGGTAGGTGAAAAACATCTGCTAACTCATTAGAGTTATAAAATATTCAGTGTTGACAGGCTACTGTGATTTTTGTATTACATTTGTTTGCAATTCCAGTGGTCCAATCTGTAAAATATCATGGGCCACTTACATTGTCTTTTTACTACAGCTAGGATTCCATTTTAGTATCAATCGCAAAGTATTTATTTAGGTTGAACTAGTTAATTTACTTGTTACCTCATGAAGTAATTATTTTAGGTTGGTCTGATGAGCCAATTTTACAGTGTAGTCCAACTGTTCCAAGGTACAAGTGGAGCTGATGAGGACATTATTTAGAGTGGACCTGTTGTCTTGTTAAAGATGCGTAACTCACACTCACTTCATCACTGTCCCTGTTGAGTTGAGATCAGGGGCCTTGGACAAGCTAGTGCCTTAATACCAAAACCCATAACAACTACTGTAACTCAACTTCAAAGCACACATCTGCAAAATTTGGCTTTGAAAAAAAGAAGACAGTGAAGCTGACAGAAGTTAAAAGGCTGTTCTTTCTCACAAGCATCGCTTCCTCTCATGACCAGCCATGACAACAGGCCATAATCGTTATGGCGGCATGATTAATTAGATGTTGAATTGCTTCTTCTTGTCCACACACAAAGGCAGAGGGGCTGTAATTAGTGGCAATGAAAGAGGGAAAGATAGAAAACAGAGAGCGAGAGAGAATCTATTAATGAGCCACTCCACCAGTGGACAGAATGTTGGAGGGGGGGTTGGAGGAATAGTTGGTGTGGCTGTTCTGGAAAAGTATGTACAGAATTCTATCCAGGGAAGCAGACCACAGGAAGGAAATACATACAGACTGTCCTTTCATTATGAACTCAGAGACACCAGATCTCCTTGTTGTGACAAAGTGGATTTTAGATTATGACAAACATGATAATTGAGATCCAGCTGCAGCAACACTGTGATTATCATCATTAGGCTAATTACAAATAACAGTGATTAGCACATTTCTGTACAGCACAGCTCACGCTGTGATAGGCTACCTTTAATTTGTCAGAACATCGTCTGAGGTCAACTCACAAACGTAAGCCTAGGGGTGGGCATCAACTATATTTTATCATCCATCCATTTTCTAAGCCGCTTCTCCGTCAGGGTCACGGGGGGGTGCTGGAGCCTATCCCAGCAGTCTTCGGGGTGAAGGCAGGATACACCCTGGACAGGTCGCCAGTCCATATATTTTATCGTTATCAAAATAAATTATGCCACAATATGCTTTTCTGTGCCTATCATGGGTATCATTAATACTTAAAGAATGCTGACTAACTATGTTTCAGTACAAAATTAGCATAATTAGGTGTGTTGATTTGGATTTAGTGCAAAAAAGTTCATAAAACAGTGAATATAAATCACAGTAGCTATAGGCTTATCATCTTGATTATAGTATTTAAATGCTTTGACACTGCGGTGCCCTTGTCTTTTCACAACAATATATAGTATTTTGAAATATAAAATTGTTCAAAATAGCACAACATATGCTCATTCAGCCCTACTGTCCATTGAGAACATAACAGATAGGTCAGCACCATCTGAGTCCTCCAAATGATCCAAACTACATGACAATATCTCAAACCAGAGGGGAGGAGCATCTAATCCTACTGCAATTTAAATGTAAGCATGAGCAGTCTCCTCCTGTTCTGCTTTACAGTGATCACTGAAAAGTCATATTTGGAAACATTCACTAGGCACAAAGATAACTTGCACTCAATCAGTGACCCATGGCAGAAGCAGAGATGAAATTGGTTTGGATTGTTGAGGTACGCTCAGACAAGTGCTGTTAAAATATCACTGATCTCTCCGACTGTGCCAGTCTCTAAGAATTGTTCTCTGTGATTACAGAGTCAGATGTCTTTAAGAGATGAAAAGAAATGGAGGGCTTGCTTAGAGAAGATGTGTGTGCGAGTGTGTACCCAAACAGAGTTTAATCACTTTCTGTTCACGTCCGCTTACATGACACATCAAATGAAGGCAGGCTGGTGTGTGGGATTGCATTCTACAGAAGCAAGCTTTCATCATGTAGGTATAAGCACAAAATCTGAAAAAAGTTCAGGCAGCAAAAACCGCAATGCAGTTCAGCAAACAACACCGAACACAGGACACCACGACACTCCAGGTGTCATGAAGGCATCTCTTCTTTCATAGTGCAGCAAACACAGTCACTGAGCCACTGAGTATGTTTACATGTATAAAAATAATTTCATAACTGCAAACATTCACCCAACATACCTATATGCACTTACATGAACCTATCATGGGAACACATGTCAGTAATGAGACTTCTTTCTAAATATGTGATACACATTGACAACCCACTTCAATAAACCACCTCCTTGTTTCTACATTTAATGTCCATTCTAGCAGCTCCATTTACTATATTGGTGCACTTTGTAGCTCATCTGTTCTCTAAATACTCTGTTAGCCCCCTTTTAGCCCGTTTTTCAATGGTCAAGAACCCCTCAGGACCAGCACAGAGCATGTATTATTTGGGTGGTGGATCATTCTCAGCACTGCAGTGACATTATTGCGGTGGTGGTGGCATGGCTAGTATGTCTACGAGTGAACCAGACACAGAAGCTCTGCTGGAGTTTTTAAACAGTGTGCACCCACTGTCCACTCTATTAGACATGCCTACCTTGTTGGTCCACCATGTAGATATAAAGCCAAGATGATAGGTCATCTGCTGCTGCACAGTTTGTGTTAGTCATTCTTTAATCCTTCATCAGTGGACACCCACTGGACACTGTTGGCTGGATATTTTTGATTAGTGGACTGTTATCATTCCAGAAAAGACGCTAAAACGTTTAACCTCAGCAGCACTGCTGTGTCTGATCCACTCAGACTAGTGCAACACACACCAACATGCCACCACATCAGTGTCACAGTTCTGACAATGATCCACTGCCCAAATAATACTTGCTCTGTGTTGGTTCTGTGGAGGTCCTGACCATTGAAGAATAGGGTAAAATGGATGTATAGAAACAGATGGACCAAAATCTGTAATTGAACAACTACAAAGTGCATCTAGATTGTGATTGAAGCTGGTAAAATGGACAATGAGTGTACTTAATGAAGTGGCCAGTTGCCAATAAACCCACTATAGAAGAAGGACATGACAGAACAGCTTTTGCCACATTTTATACTGCTCTTCTTACAGAGCTTCTCTATCTGGTTGTTTGCACACATGCACAGTCGTGTAACTACTGGGAAGACAATCTCACTGGGACCCATATCACAGGCTTAAAATCTATGTTGGGCCTCTCACATATACGGACACAACTATAGAGTTGTGATTCCCAGAAAGATCCAATTTCTTTGCAAACCTCATTAGTTAGCATTCATCAACACTACATAGACAATTCTGACATCTATTCATCTCCTTTCTCATAATGCAGCTCATCCACAGTAACTGTTTTCAAACAGACGCTTCACAACTGGCAAAAGGATGCATTCTATACTTATCATTCAGGAATCTTAAATAGGGAGACTTACGAAACATTAATGTTAAGATAAGATGCTAGTGGGTGTAGTTTTTGGTTTTGCCTTAAGAGAAACAACTTGTTTGAGACCAAAAGTGAATAAACAAGCAAATTAAAAAAAAATTTTTTTAACTCACTTATTAGTTCGTTGAGGAAATTCTCAGCCACCAAATTATCCAAAAATAAAAAAAAATAATAAATCTGTGGAATTCTTCAATTCTTTGCACAGGGGTCCATAAGAACCTAGTTACGGTCCAGGTGTCTTGAAATCTGTTAACGCCTTTATTCCAGAATGAGATATATTAAGATTAGACCACATATACACTAGTGAACACACACAATAGTGGGGAGTGAGCACATTTGCCCAGAGCGGTGTGCAGCCCTATTCACAGCACCTGGGGAGCAGTTGAGGGTTAGGTGCCTTGCTCAAGGGCACTTCGGTCACATAATGTCAGCTCAATGGATTGAACTGGTAACCTTCCAGTCACAGGGCTGGTTTACTAACCCTCATACTAAGCTGTTGATATGACTGCTTGAGTTAACTGGAAACTGACAAAAGCAGATAATGATTATATAATTAGTGTGCATGGAAACCCTAATTGAAATGCTAAGAAGAAGAGGTCTGGATGATGGCATGCTGAAAGAACAGCATTTACAGTTAAAATTAGCCAGCACTATTTTGACCAAAAATAATTTACTAATATAAAATTACATGAATAACTTCATTAATCCAAACCACAAAACAGTCTGGAACTCTTTTCTCTTATATTCTGAGTTATAATGTGATTGCTAGATCTTCTTCAGCTAGTTTTGCTGGCACAGCAGGATTTCCTAGGAGACACAGGAACTGATTCCAAAATCTCCAACTGATCCTCCTGTTCAGTTTGATGCTGGTGCCAGATTAACCTTGATCAGCTGTTCCTGCTTGCCTGCCATCTGGACCAATTCGACCACAATGGAGCAACATTTCACCCTCCAGATAAGATTGAAGCCTTGGCTGGATGTCATGGAGACACTACTGGAGTGGTCACCAACCCTTCTCATGGAGATTTCCTGCCCAAATCTACCACCTCGAAGTCAGAAAATTAAATGATCATTTGGGGTGGGATTAGGGTTGGTGACCAATGCTCTAGTGAACAGTCCATCATCACTGCCCCATAGATGGGGAATGGACTATGGACTATTGGGGCTGTACAGACTTTAACTAAAGATAATCATAGACATTTTACATCTGTCTCACATTATACTGAGCTCCTGACTTGTTGATAGTAGTGTCCTCACAAATCTTTTAGGTAACAGAGAGATAGAGAAAAGTGATTTCAGCATTTTAATACTGGTGCCTCAAGCAGTTAACTGAACACTTAATCCCTAATCTGACCAGGATAAAGATTCCTAATCTGAACAGAGTAAAGATCCCCAATCTGTACCGAGTACAGATCCCTAATCTGAACAGAACAAAGATTCCTAATCTGAACAGAGTAAAGATCCCCAATCTGTAGGGAGTAAAGATCCCCAATCTGTACAGAGTAAAGATCCCCAATCTGTACAGAGTACAGATCCCTAATCTGAACAGAATAAAGATTCCTAATCTGAACAGAGTAAAGATCCCCAATCTGTACCGAATACAGTTCCCTAATCTGAACAGAATAAAGATTCCTAATCTGAACAGAGTAAAGATCCCCAATCTGTACCGAATACAGTTCCCTAATCTGAACAGAATAAAGATTCCTAATCTGAACAGAGTAAAGATCCCCAATCTGTACCGAGTACAGATCCCTAATCTGAACAGATTAAAGATCCCCAATCTGTACAGAGTACAGATCCCTAATCTGAACAGAATAAAGATTCCTAATCTGAACAGAGTAAAGATCCCCAATCTGTACCGAGTACAGATCCCTAATCTGAACAGAGTAAAGATTCCTAATCTGAACAGAGTAAAGATCCCCAACCTGTACAGAGTACAGATCCCTAATCTGAACAGAGTAAAGATTCCTAATCTGAACAGAGTAAAGATCCCCAATCTGTACCGAGTACAGTTCCCTAATCTGAACAGAGTAAAGATTCCTAATCTGAACAGAGTAAAGATTCCTAATCTGAACAGAGTAAAGATCCCCAATCTGTACCGAGTACAGTTCCCTAATCTGAACAGAGTAAAGAGCCAATCTGTACTGAGTACTCAATCCCTTATCTTTTCTTGAAGTTCACGTTATTGCTCTTCCTCTCCTCTCATTATGCACTATTGTACATTTATTATTCATTTTCTTTTTCACTATTCCATAACACTTCTCCTAACTGTTACTGTTTTGCACTCCTGTGTTTTCCAGAGGATTTTGAGCCACTTGTAAAAAGCACTACAGAAATAATTTTTCAACTGAATTGTACTGATTGGTCAAGATGATAATTATGAATGTTCAGTGTGAAGGTAGAAATGCTCTGAATGGTTGGAGGGCTCAGTTGTGTACTAGCCTTATTCTATGTAGCATATGGAGAGATAACATTTAAACGTGACATTGTGCTGTCCTACTACAAGCTGCTGGAAGTGGACACTGTAATGCAGAAACAAAAGACTGAACACTACAGCTCAAATTGACTAAGCATGGCCATTTAACACTTCTCATACATTCGTATGCATATTGAAAGTTTGCATGCATGATTGGGTTTCTCTCGTTTTTTTTTTAAAGACATCCATCATCTCAGCTGATGACAGGAACAAAAGAATCAAAATGGCTGAGTCAGGCAATTGTGACATTTTGCATGATTTGACTTGTGTGGCAGAGGCTGAGCTCTTGAGTTGCATGAGCTAAAACTGAACAAATGAAGCACAGAGATGGATTCGGGACAGGAGCACGAGGGGGGAGGCCAGATCGATGAAGGCAGGAGATTAAAGGCATCGGGGCTGGGCTGATGGGGACAGGGAAGGGGAGTGTGTACTGCAGGATAAAAGCCAACATGAGGAGAGAACAGGACCACTAGAAAGAGCTCTCTGCAGGAACGGCCAGGCTGAGGAAGATCAGAGTAATATCGGCTCATTTTGCTCAGATTAACCTGCGCAAAAGCGTGTAATGCGCTCAGACGACCGGTCATTTCTGACTAAAAGGATCCGTTCCACCAGACACATGAACTAGGGGTGGGCAATATCACCGCTTTCCTGTCTGATATAATCCAAGCCTAGTATTCCAATACTTATAAAGATACTTTCAAAAAGTCTTCTTTGGAATGTAAAAGGGGAATGTTTTCAATTCTATAGTGAAAATCACTATATGGTCACTCTTATTAAAATAATGTACCTGTCATTCATTTTTTCCCAATTTTTCCCATGCCCAATACACTGTGTAAACATTTCACTAAGACAGAAAATTATCCATAATTATTTTTGTTATTTTATAAAATATAGTAATACATATTTTTTTACCTTTACAGAGATGTGAGTTAACAATTTATACAGTCTTATCCAAAAGTTTGGGTGCACATTTAAAGTACAATTGAAATTTAATTACAAATGAAAGTAAAATTTTCTAAGTGAAAATAGGCTCTGCACATCTTACTGCATCTTATTTGCAGTGTTTAATATATTGGAAAAAATATGTAAATATAAAATGCAAAAGTTCTGTGCAAAAATAATGGCACCTTTTATATTTTGTGGGTTTTTTTTCTCCCCCTTTAAAACTGAGTACCAAAAAAAATCCATATGCAATTTGACTAGGGATGTTCAAACATTGACTTATAAAAATTTAAAAATTTGCTTAGATGTCTAAAACTTTTGCACAGTACTATATATATCCTCATAAATATTTTATATTAGGGTCGATTCTCTGCAGACGACAACAGCATTGGACATTTCTCAGTAGGAAGTGTCAGGATTGGATATTTGTTATTGATCTGCCCATCCCTCGTATGACCTAGGTGGCCTCAAAAACCTTCACCAAGCAATAACACCGTCTCAGCTCATTCAAGGACGTCTCCATTCTCCTATATGATGTACAGACACTGTATAGTGGATCCCACTAACTGGCAGCTGGATCAGCAGGTGAACAGGGAGCAAAGCCCTTTTAATCTTACAGGATCATTAGCATAGCCCATTTGTACCTTCCTCTTCCTTACAGCTGGCTCTTCCTCTCAATCTTTCAATCTCTCCATCTCTTTTAAACCCCTGGGAGAAACTGCCCAGGTGTGGGTGCTCTGTAATATGTCAGAAGGAAACGTTGAAAGGCTTGATGTTTCCATCTTTTCCTGTTGCCTGACTAATGTCTGGTGAGTCCACTACAAGACCAGCCAAACAAAGAAAAGATACAACTATAAACAGCTTGTTACAAGGAGTCTATGAAAAAAGCACATTGAACAAGAGTGTCTGGATGCACCTGCACACACGCAGCCTTAAAAATAAGTAGCGTAAATTAGTTCTTCAGATCAATGCAAAACAAGAACCAAGGCTGGTTCCCTTTAAATGTACGGATTTTTGTAAATAACACTAGCAACTGTGAAGAATGTCCACAGAACCTTCACACAACATAATGGCTCTACCAATTAAAGGTCAAGCACATAACCTCTCAGGTTCAGGCACCTATGTTTTCATGAGTGTACACCACGATGGGCAGCACTAGCCTGGGATGCACCTGAGCTTCCCCATCCTCAGGTTCATTACCAGGTCGGTGCAGGCTGCTCTAAGCCATGGCCTGAGGCTCTCTCCTTTCTTACAGCCCCACTGAGACCGCAAAGCTCAAAGCGGATAGAAGATTCAGCAGAACGCTTATGCATCTTCATCCACCAGCCCAAGGTGCCACGGTGGGTGTCTAAACCTTTTAAATGTCTGAATATCGCGAGGAAGCCAGTGCATGTTGATGGCTCAATCTGTTTCTCACCTGGTCCCAAAACAGATTTAGTGGGAAAGCAATGCAAACCTGTGCCAGTGCGGTGAAATGCCAGTCTGTGCAGCTTGCGGTCGCACAGGAGCGCTTCTCACACCATCAATTAACACTTACCATCTAGGTAAGTTCCGCAGAGCACGCCAATGCCCAATGCGTCGTACGCCATCCAAACACACTGGCTGAAAACAAAAGTTAAGACAGCAGCCCAGGTGGGTTTCCACTCGAGCGCGCCTCTTTGTTCCACGGCCAACCTGACCAGTCCAGCGTGATGTTTCTTGAAGGAACAAAGAATTGCAGCATGCACCACATGTATCTGAACCCAGACCGCGTTACTGGCTCGGCTGCGGGAACATGTGCACACTGACAGCGTCTTAATGAAGAGCCCTCATAACAATAGCAGAGCGCCAGGCTGACAGAGCCAGCTGCACGTAACCGCATCACTGACTGCGCACTTACCTTTAAAAACCTCGCGCAGAAATTTCCTGCCTCCCTTTAAACCCTCTCCTTCCCTGCTGGCCGCGCGCGCTCTCTCAGGGATGACGAGGGAAAATCCAGTCGCGCGATGCTGCGAGGCGTTGTTTATTTCTTTATTTATTTCCATAGTTTCCTCCACCCGTTCTCCGACCAAACCCCGCCTCTCTGCGCTGTGATTGGATAAGAATGTCTTGGCTGCCGCGCTTGGATTGGGTAGTGGCGACGCGCTTTTTTTTGCGCCCCTATTCCGACTAAGGATTGGTTAGTAGTTCGTAGTTCGTCCTCACCAGACCTCCGAGTGGCTGGTAGTTTCTAGCTGCTTGCGGTCGAATGTGCCAGTAGTTTAAACTAAACTGAATTCGAGGTGTATGAACTACTAGCCAATCCCAGCACAGGAAGGCGGGGCGTGTCGGAATACGGGTGGGGAAAAAACCTCACAACGCTGCTGGAAGCAGAGCATCCTTTCTCTCCAGCCCACCTTCGCTCCTCCAAGGTGCTGGATTTTTTTTACCCGAGCGTGTAAATAGCGCCTCCCAGTGGTCAGAAGACGAACAAGCAGCGGCACATTTACACCGAGAGCCACTTCATTAAAACCACCACCTTGTTTCTACTCATGTTGTCCATCTCATCACCTCAGTTTACCTAGACTAGTGGACTAGTCCATCAGTTTCTCTGCATGCTTTGCTAGCCTTTACTTTACAGG
Organism: Pygocentrus nattereri; assembly: GCF_015220715.1. Taxonomy (NCBI): domain Eukaryota; kingdom Metazoa; phylum Chordata; class Actinopteri; order Characiformes; family Serrasalmidae; genus Pygocentrus; species Pygocentrus nattereri. Next base: position 31,426,523 of record NC_051228.1, on the reverse strand, counting down.
ACCAACACAGAGCAGATATTATTTGGATTGTTGATCATTCTCAGCACTGCAAAGACAGTAATGTGGTCATGGTGTTATAGTGTGTGTGCTGGTGCAAGTGGATCAGACACAGCGGTGCTGCTGGAGTTTTTAAACACTGTCCACTCTATTACACCCCCCTTTTAGCCTGTTTTTCATTGTTCAGGCCTTCACAGAGCAGGTATTATTTAGGATCGTTTTCAGCACTGCAGCAAAATTGAGTGTGTGCTGCGCTGGTAAGAGTGGATCAGACACAGCAGTGCTGCTGATGAAGGATGACAAACACAAACTGTAGAGCTCCTGTCTGTGACTTTACATCTACAAGGTGGCCTGACAAGGCAGGAGTGTCTAATAGAGTGGACAGTGGGTGGACCCAATGTTTAATAACTGCATGAGCACTGCTGTGTCTGATCCACTCAGACCAGCACCACACACACTAACACACCACCACCACCACCACCACCACGTCAGTGTTACTGCAGTGCTGAGAATGATCCACCACTCAAATAGTACTGGCTCTGTGAGGGTCCATGGGGGTCCTGACCACTGAAGAACAGGGTAACAAGGTATAAGAGAAACAGATGGACTACAGTCTGTAACTGTAGAACAACAAAGTGCAGCTATGCAGTAAGTGGAGCTGATAAAATGGACAAAGAGGGTAACAATGAGGTGGTCGTAATTAAGTGACCAGTTGGTGTATTTTGAACAGTATTATAATACCGGAATATGATGAAAACGTGTTGTGGGTGAGGGTGGGTTATAAACTGGAAAAAAAATCAATCAGATAATGGTATGACGTCCAATCAGCTACTTGTTACTATTTAAGTATATGCAGTTACTTTACTCCTGTTGTTGTTGTTTACTTGGTCTAAACTGGTCTAAATCTGTTTTTAAAATGATAAACGAAGCTGTTATAGTTATTATAGACAATGCCCAAAATAAAATGAGAAACATACACTGTGATGCAGTTTATCACTGTAACGTTCACATGTTGTCATGCTGCCCACCCCTGGTTATAGACTGAAAAAGATAACTAACTTCCGAATAATAAAGAGAAAATTATCGCAAAAAGCACTTTATTTACAGCAGCAGGTGGAACAGGAAAAACAGTGTTCTAAAGCTACATCACAGGACATACAGCTCTCAACCATTCCAGGCTTTTTTGTGCACTAAATATACAAATCACAGTAGAAATGGTCCAACATAAAGGACAAAGAACACCACGAGATACTGTAAACAGCATTTCATTACATTACATTACAGGAGCTGACAGACACACATTTTAATGGGAGATTTGATTATTGCTAATATTCTTCCAAAATTCAGTCAACATAACCTTCAGTTCAGGACAAAAAGAAACCAGGATTCCTCAGCTAGCTGGAAAATGTACATCCAAAGTAAGATTTGTCCAAAAAAGTACACTCCTCACATTCTCTTACTGGGTGGTATGGACTATTGTTTACCAAGCTAACTGAGAATTGTTGTGAAAAAAGTCCGGTCTGCAAATATCTTAAGGTCTGTGAGTGTAGATTAAAGGCCATGCGATTTCTTTCAAATATTTAAACATGTTCTCGTTTTTTTTTTCAGGATCGGTCCAGCAACAAAACTGCAAGGAGATTTTTTTCTTAAACCTATAAACTATAAAACAAAAAAGACACAAATGTCTGCATACACATTTCAGGTTCTAACATTATAAAAAGCATTGTTCGCAATTTACAAATAATTTACTGCCAAGAATATAAACAGAATTTTGATCACACACACTGCAGGTTCTGTCTATGCACAGCTGCTTGATTGAAAGCTCGTCGCAAAAATGGGATGCATTTCTTTGTAAACTAGTGTATAGTTGGTGACTAGTGTGCTAGTTACTGCATTAGTTTTTACATTCATATCCAGTTCGTAGGCCAAGTCTTGACTGTTAAACAGAATGGGGCATATACATCAACATTTGATTTTACCAGACATAAAATCTTACTCTTTGTACATGAAGTTCGATACAGATGGGTGACAAATTAAAGGAAAAAGCTGAATAATTGAGTGGAGAAACATTACAAGTGCAGACGTTTCCAGACAAATGTGCTGCATCTTACAATTAAGCAGTTAACATCATGCTCTATGGCAAGGCAAGCTTATTTATATAGCACTTTTCTGTGGGCATGTATAAAAATGCTGAACAGACCTAATTGACCTCAATTTTGGGCCGAGACAGCAGAAGCAAAAAATCTTTGAAAAGGGGCTTTACTGGTGAATGGATGGCAGGAGCTTCAGTCACAAAGACTGCTCAGCTGGCGAGTGTTTCAGTAGGAACAGTGACTAAACTGGCACAGTGTATTCAGAAACATGGGAAAAACATCAGAAAAAAGGGGTTGGATATGGTGGTCAAAAGTGTACTCAATCACCATGATGTTCATGAAAAACAAAAGAGCTACTGTTCCTCAGGTGACTGAGAATGCCAATGCAGTGTATGATCAGATGGTGTCAGCAAGAACAGTCCGTCCACAACTACAAAAACGGGATATTACAGTATGGCTGCAGGGTGTAAAGCCCTCATTACAAAGATGACTGCACATTTGAGAGTTTAGTGGTATAAATACTGGTCTGCAGAGATGTGGAAAAGAGTGATACAGAGTGTGATGAGGACAAAAAAGAAAGATATTGAACTATTAAATAGTTTTATGCGCTAACAGTATGCTAATGTCTCTGTAGCTCGCAACCTTACTTTCCCGATCCACCTTTAATAGTCCTTTAAGAAGCTGGTGTATAGCTGACTTCAGCTTCGTATCACCAAAGAATTTGGGGTGAGGGATAATAAATAATTGCCTTATACCCCCCTTTGAAAGCATACGATGCCCTAAATGTAACTAAAGCCCAGCAGTGAGGTTGCTGACTTTTTCCCTTCTTTGCTCTCACTGGGTCGCCTGAAGAGCACCACTAGTAACCTGTTAATGAAGCAATGTTTTTTATTTATTTATTTATTTGAGGGTCCCATTTCGTAGGGGAAGACTGCAACCGCTACTCCTTCTAACTCAGTTGCAAAGAAGAAATGGGATTGGGCCTTACACTTTCCCAATCTCCACTCAAATGTGTGTCACATCTAGGCTACACAAGTGTCCACATGCAGCAAGGGGAAGAGCAATGTGCAGGTTATTTAAATTGAACACACCCATCCTTAGCAGGTTAGCTTCAGGCCTGAATGTCTTGACTCCTATAATGTGAGTGTCTTGAGAGTTTGTTATGGTGTGAGGGTTATTTTGCTGGCATGGTTCGATCTTCTTGTCACAGTTTGGAAGAAAGGTGTTTGATCCCTCCAGTACAGTTCCAGACTTTTAGTATATATGTTAAGGTTCATTAAAGCTGTTCTGGGAGCTTGTGGCAGCTCAGCACCTTAGTAAGACATTTTATATTGGTTTTACCTTTAATTTGTCACCTTATCTTTACATAACCAAATATTCATAAAACTCTCAAGTACAGAGCAAAGAGCACATTTAGTTTGTTATATGTTCTGATCCACCAGTATCAGTATTTTCTGTACATGGTGTGTCAGAACATCTGGATCAAGTCAGTTTAAAGCAGCAGAAAAGCTTCCGTAAGCAGAGTGTGGTCTCAAACAGACTAGAGTAAAAACTAAATCAGGAAGCATTAATCCAGTCATGGCATGAATTTCATTAATAAACACACTAAACTGTTAAACAGAGAGCACTGATGGAAGATGAATGATCTTGATTCTGTTACAGCTATGTTGACTCTAATATTGTCTGTCCTGATAAGACAGTGGTGCAAGTGCAGTCTGATGATGATAGCAGCTATCGAGCAACACAAATGAACTCTGTTTACAACCAGACATGCACACAGTAATAAACCGCAGTCGAATGAGCCTATCATCATAATATACCTAAGCCGTCCTCAGACAAGACATCTTCTGTTTGTTTTGGTTTCTCAGAGTTATTCTAAGCTGGGTACAAAATCCTGAGTTGTCAGAATTTTAAAGGCAAATCACTAGCTGACAGTTCAGAGAAGAGATGGCACCGATACAATATCCAGAATCAATGTCGGGCTGATACCAGCAAAAAATGGCAGATCGATTATCAGGTGGAAAAAGGAGGAATCGAGTTCTGTAGCAAATCTAGTCTGAAATATTACAGAATTGCTTGGAACGCAGCATAAGCTAAAGCGGAATAAAGTGTGCCAAGTTATAACAGCCGCACGTAGCTTAATGGTAACATAAGCAGGAATAGCTAGACATTAAGCAAAGCACATGGGTGGGAATTTATTTATGTATTCACTAATTTATTTGTCAGGGTCATAAACAGGATCAACAGGACTGTAAATGTAGCCCGATAGGCAAATTTTCACCTGTCATATCTGGGTTAGTGTCAGCTGTGTGCAAACACTTCATACCTTTAGATGGCTTCAAAATCTTAAGTTCTTTAATTAAAGACAGCTCATTTTTAAGGAAAAAATCAGATCATATGGGTTCCAGCCTATACTCAAGGTTTCAGTATCGGTATTGGAAAAACAAAAAAGGCGATATTGTGCCATCTCTAATTTAGAGCCCCCTAACAAGACTCCCTCATAAGGAAGTGACATACCTAAACAACCACAGTGCTGTATCTCCGCACACTCAGCCTGTTGGTGCTTTACAGTGCCATCTAGCTTTGTGCTCCACGCAGACGCAGACAGCACAGAGGCTCGTTTGGTGCTCTCTCTCTCTTAGAGCTCGCCGTCCTCATCGACCCCATTCTCCCGTCTGGTGGAGAGGAAAGCCTCCTTTTCATGCGACACGGTGTCCCCATTATGGGCACAGTTGGACTTGCATGGATCAAGCTCTATATCGGGGCTAGAGCGAACCAGAGCACCTTCTGAGCTGTGCCTTATTCCGTACCCAAAGTAGATCACCAAGCCTGAGAAGCAGAAATTGAAATAAGGAATAAGGCACCGTTGAAACTTTACACTGTTGTAAATAATCCTTTGAAACTACACTACATGACCAAAAGTACACGCAGAGCCCGTCATCAGCTGGAGTGGCATAAACCACATCACTGTTGGATTCTGCAGCAGTGGAAATCACACTTCATCATCTGGCATATTTAGGTTTTGTGGATGCCAGGAGAACACAGTGCCAAATGTAAAGTTTGGTGAAATGACTTCATATTAATGCCCATGGTTTTTGGAATGGGATGTTCAAAAAGCTCATATGGATATCATGTTTGGGTGTCCACATAGTGTATACAGAGACTTTTGTTTCAATTTAATTGAAACAAATTAAATTGAAATTTAATTTGTTGAAACTCCAACAGTCCATGACTGAGGTGTCCTTGAGCAAGAAACAAGACAACCCCCAATTGCTCCCCGGGATATACTAGTTTTGTTGTGACTGACAGTTTTCCAAATACACTCAACATTATTATATATCTTGATTAGAAGATTAGAATGTGTTTGGTATGTCATTCTGAAGCCTTTAGGCAGTCTCCCTTCTCTGCAGCATGTGTGCACATACCGATGGACAGCCACAACGCGAAGCGTATCCACGTCCCTCTGTCCAGCTGCATCATCAGATACACATTAACGAACATGCTTACCACAGGGATGAAGGGTAGCAGAGGCACCTGCAAGTAGAAGTAGAAGGGTCACAGTAAAACTATCCATCCATCCATCCATTCATCCATTTTCTAAGCCACTAAGAAAGTTTTAGGCATCTAAGCAAAATTTTAAACAATTTACTTCAGCAGTGAGTTTATCACAATATACATTAGAATAAAGTCATATTCATAATTCAAATGAACATAAAAACAATCAAAAGTAACAAGAATTAATAATTATATATATATATATATATATATATATATATATATATATATATATATATATAATCATTATTAATGAATGTTCTATAAATTTTATTTATTCAAATATTAACACTTTTCTCACCAAATAAACACAAACTACACACATAGATTTTGAAAATGTGTCTTAAGTGCCCAAGACTTTCACACAGTATTGTACATGCTAGCTTCACCCCTCAGCTTGATGGCATTGTGTGCCAACAGGGGGAGTGAAGTATAGAGCAGGGCTGTACATTTAGTACATCTGGCTAATAGTACACTGCCCCCTAGTGCACACATTCACCTTATGCGCAAATATGCTGGCAGACAACTGTGCAAGAATGTTCAAAATCACAAAGGCACAAATGTAACTGAGTGCAGCACTAACCTTAAATGAAAGCTTGTTTTTACTCTGTGGCTGTCTCCAGATGATGAAAGTTAGAATAAGGCACACCATGGCTAACACACTGAGGATAGCTATGCTCCAGTTGGCTGCGCCCCCCTGAACGGCCAAAACGCTGAAAACCAGGATCAGGAAGCCTGCAGCCCAGACACGTTACATTGGCAACAATTCCAAAAGTACTATATACACTGATCAAGCAAATCATAACATTATGACCACCCCCTTGTTTCTACACCCACTGTCCATTTTATCAGCTCCACTTACTATATAGGTGCATTTTTTAGTTCTACAATTACAGACTGTAGTCCATCTGTTACTGTGCATACATTGTTAGCCCCCTTTTACCCTTTTCTTCAGGGGCCAAGACCCCCATGGACCCTCACAGTGCAGGTACTATTCATATGGTGGATCATTCTCAGCACTGCAGTAACACTGATGTGGTGGCGGTGTGTTAGCGTGTGTTGTGCTGGACTGAGTGGATCAGACACAGCAGTGCTGCTAGGCGCACCACCACCACGTCAGTGTTACTGCAGTGCTGAGAATGACCCACCACCCAAATAGTACCTGCTCTGTGAGGGTCCATAGGGGTCCTGACCACTGAAGAACAGGGCAAAACTGGGCTAACAAAGTATCAGAGAAACAGATGGACTACAGTCTGTAACTGTAGAACTACAAAGTGCATCTATATAGTAAGTGGAGCCGATAAAGTGGACAATGAGCGCAGAAACAAGGAGATGGTCATAATGTTATGCCTGATCGGTGTAGGTATATAATTACCAAAAGAACACTTGTCCTTTTAACATGCAGTTGTGTGAACTACATGGCTAGGAATGATTAGTCTTTAGCTGGAACAACAGTTTGGATGTACCTAGATCTGTAAAAAAGGTTACGGATGACCTTCCATGTTACTTGTTTATGATTCATAAGGGAATAATTACATGCATTATGAAATGTCAAATTTCACCACCACTCAACATGACGTGATTATTTTGGTATGATTCAAAATTATTTTTAAAACCACATAAATGTACCTGGAGGAACTATTTATGCAGAAATAGGTCACAATGTGATGTATTTTTACAACCCTACCAATGGGCGATGCCGTGCTGCTTGGAATAACAGGACAGAAATGGAAACAAACAAGAGCGTCCATCATTCGTGTCCTACCTAGCATGCTGGCGCAGACGTTGACAGCAGAGCCAGAAAGGCTGGACGGCTCCGTGTTGTCAGGGAAGAGCAATGTTTTGAAGCTGAAGCGCTCCTCCATGCCGGGCAGAATGCCTATACTTGTGGCGCTTGATGATTCACTCAGCTCCAGCTCCTCATGTGTGTTTGCCATGTGGTACACCGGCGTGGGATGTTCTGGCTGGTACCTGAAACACAAACACAATCTTTGTTAGGATTTTCTGCAAGCAGTTATGGCCTGGGGTTTAATACCCTGTCTGAAGATGCTGAGTAAACAGCAAAGATTTTAGAATAGATTAGAATACATCCAACATAAAGTCTCAGACAATCTTCAGATGTAAAAATCCACATACTATCTATACTCTACTTCTTTTTTATTGTCTGTATTCCATTACTGTGTAAATAATACCTTCTGTTGTATACTAAGTCTATTTTTCAAAATAATTTAAAATCATACTATAGTAAGGTGAATAGAATTGTGGTATGATCTAAGATTTCATAATACACCGAATAGTTTGCTCAGAGGTTTCCAGCTTTAATTATGCTGTATCTGTTAACCTCTTAAACCCTAGGCTGATTATTTAGTTATTAAATCTTAAAATGTGTTATTCAGCAACAACTATAAACTATTACCTAGAAGTTATACATTTTTGGTAACCAGTGGTGTATGGTGCAAAAAGAAATAATGCCAAGATTACCTTCAAATAATAGTAATACTACTACTACTACTACTACTACTACTACTACTACTACTACTACTACTACTACTACTACTACTACTAATAATAATAATAATAATAATAATAAAAAAGATGACTATGTAATTTGCTTGTGTACTTACTATTGCTATGTCTCTCCCAAGTTTGTGCTGTAATGAAGGCTAACAGTAGCTATACATTAGTTGTGCCTGTAAACTGTATAAGTCACAATATAAAGGGTTCAATGAAGACATTCGGTGTCTGACCCCTCAGTGTGATTGCCAGTGGCTCAGCAACTATTACTATTAAGTGCCATTAAGTCCTCATGGTGAACAAATAGATACAGTGTCTCCAAAATATCTTGTCTTTTGTTTAGTTCTTCAGGGATCTTGATGGGTTGTTCATGATTCCTCTGATTATCTCCATCCATCTTGTTAAGTGATGCTTTATTAATCCTACAAACGGAGAAATTCCACCTCCGCGTTTAACCCATCCGTGAAGTGAAGCACCACATACACACTACTGAATACACACACAAACTAGGGGGCAGTGAGCACACTTGCCTGGAGCGGTGGGCAAACCTATCCACGGCGCTGGGGAGGAACTGGGGGTTAGGTGTCTTGCTCAAGGACACTTCAGTCATGTGCTGTCGGCACTGGGGACTGAACCGGGTAACAGGGCCAATTCCCCTCCAGCCCACGACTTGTTGCCAGCCAATCTATTACTCCTTTGCCTTCAACTGTTCCTACCATAACTGTCTTTTCCAGTGAACTGGTTCTTCTCATGATATATCCAAAATAAGAGAGCTTTGCTTATGGTCCTGGAGTGAGAGGTGAGGCTTGATGCCAACACCAGAGTTCAATGGTATGAATGTTTTCTATCCTGCTTTTTAGTTGGTCATTTATGTTTCTTCCATTAATCTTGAATCCCTGATCATGTTGCTCCAGTCCTGCTTCTCTCATAATGCATTAAACAAGTATGTTTGTTATACGTTATATGGATGTTATACGTTAAACAAGTATGCCTTATCCAACTCATTTGCATATGTGAAACCAGTCTACTTGGCCATTTTCTATCATGTCTCTAGCTTGTTGACCAGTGTAAAGATTCCTCACTAGAATATTAAATGCTTTATTATACACATTTTCCTGAGGATGTTCCATAACTCTACATGATCTACAAAGGCTCTAGTCAATGAAACACATGCTGACTTCCTTCTAGAATTTCTTGGCTTGTTCGGTTATCCAGCTTTCAGTGTGAGGCTCTTGCCAGCAATAAATGACCTTGAGCATAATTTTACTGGTGTGTAATATGGGGTAAATTACATAACAGTCTGAAATGTCCAATACAGTAGTTAAGAAACCTAACTACCACATAAAGTAGTCAAGAAGCCTCAGTCATTTCTCAGAATGTTCTTAAAAACGAAAGGATTTTCTTTTCTTATTTGTGGATAAATAAACCATTATACTGGCCAAACACACATTGCTTTCTATTCTGGAACTGCTGATCCTTTTCTCCTTAGTCATAAAACAATGTTGACTTAAAACACTCAGTAGTATTAAGTTTACTAGGTTCTGTGTACTTTTTATACAAGTCAGAGCAGCATTTACTGATGACTCACAGCACAATAAGAGCCTCACCTGAGCACCAGCACACAGGCAGCAACCAGAGTGTACGCCAGGAGTGTGCCAATAGACATCAGATCAACTAGATCCTTCAGGTCGAACAGGAATGCCATGATGGCTGTGCAGGAGCAGAAAGGACACGTGTACTCACACACACAGAATTCAGCACTGATATAGGCATCCTCTCAAACAGCACAGCCCTTCAGATGGACATACTGTCATATGCAACACCGCTGGTCAAATGACCTTATATTTAATTTCTTAGAGAAAATAAATGAACACAACCTCTACATAAAAACCTGAATATTTCATTTCCTGCTCATTTTAGTGCATAAACTATTAGCTGTGTTGAACATACTGCAAAGAATAAACAAATAAAATATAAAAATGTGTCATTACTTTTGCCACATGTTTTTTTTTTTTTTCCAAAATGTTAAATTCATTAAATAAACAGTAATTTTGTGTTAAAATGTACAGAAGTGTGTTCTCTGTAGAGGAGGTGTTCACTTACTTTCACTTAGAAAATCAAGAAAACAGTTGACCAGGGGTGCCCAAACTTAAACACTGTCTTATTATAGACAAAAATGTCTTATAATAATAACAGAGTTCAGGCACACATATACACATATACATACTTACATACATACATACATACATACACATTATTCTTTTAAGTACTATTTTATACAGTTCACATAGTGTTTTATATATATATATATATATATAAAAAAAATAAAAAGCATCTCTGTCACTATGAACAGGCTCAGTGTTTCTGACAACACACAGTAATCTATAAATAGTGCTTCTGCCTCACTTACTGTCACCGGCAACATGCACAGAGACAATAATGTCTACAGTAAATCACCCTTTTGAAGTTCCAAGAATCAGAAACACAAATAAAACATTAAGAAGTTGCATAGACATGATATAATAACACAGTGTTCAGATGACTGACCTTGTCATTTTACCTCCGTTTGCATTTTTCTGCTACAATTACCATGAAGCCAAATCTCCTTTCCTAAGAGGTGTTAACCCAGCCATGATCCAGGAGCACCCTGGCCTATATATTTTCCTTGCTCTAACACAGCTAAACTGAGCTAATTTACCCTTGGAAGGCTACAGATTTTGCTTTGTATATTATTTTTACTATTTAAATGCAATGCTGAAAACATAAAATTACACAATTAACCCATTTTTGCAGGCCTCCTAATGGCCATTCCAAGAAACTATGTGAATATTTTATTGATATAATCAAATAAAATATTTAAATTCAAAATATAATCAAAAATTGTTGAAATTTGTAATTTAATAAGAAATGTGTGGGGTGGCTGTGTTATGTTAAAAACAAACTTCTAAAATAGGCTAAATTTTCATTTTATAACTACTGCGTAAAAAGCTAATCACTTACTTACGTAAGAATTGATTTTTATTTATTTAGATTCAGTTGAGCTACATTCCATACTGACGTTCTGATGTTCTACTTTAAATGAATTTCCAAAAACGCAGTAAAAGAAAATGTGAATGAATCAGCAATTATTTCTTTCAACTACAGTTATACACATCTTCCTAAAGATGATGTCACAAGCTTTCGATGTTCGACATCACACCTGCTGTGTGTACTATACTTAGCTGTATACCAAACCCTTGCAAACACCAACAAGGCAAGCACTTTTGAGAAGATAAAGATCTTTATCAATAAACAAACTCCACCCCCCACCCCATCCCCAACCCCGCCCATCCAAGCATAGACACTTTTTGCCACATTTAGGATTTTTTTTCCTAGCTTTTCCCATTCAGGGTTTTTTTTTATGTGCATAATGTGAAATGGGAAACACAATAACACAATTATGCATTATGCTTTTGTCATTGCCAGCAACGTCCAACAGCAAAGAAGCCCATCCTGAGTTTAAGTGGTTGCTCAAAAGCCATGAAAACACTTTAATGTACAGAATTCCAGGACCAGAGAACCACTACTGTATACAAGACTTGTGCAAAGTTTGGCACAGACAAAAAAGTAGCATATAATACGAACAATTAATATAGCAGACAAATACAGTAGATCATAAACTTTTTAGCACACGCTGACTCAAACGTCACACATTTCAAACACTTCAGGATTTTTAGAAAGGCTTAGTTTTGCAAAATATATCACTGTTAAAGTAACTTCAATTGATATCTCCCTTTGATAACGGTCGCTGCCTGTCACACTGTATGAACACTTTATGATGAACTCAAATTACCTGAAGTTACATTACAGTTTTTCTTTTTGCTTTTTCTTTAAAGTTTGAAGATTTGAGGTTTTGTTATAAAAGCAAGGATATAAAAGTAAATGCCCAATACAGTGAAGCTACTGAAGAATCTAGCTATTAATCCCACTAGTACCATACCACTATAACAAGTTTACAGTGAAATCTGTGTGAAAACACCCATTTCTAACTGACATACTGGTAAAACAAATGACAGAACAGGTTCTAAAAGGTTCTAGTAGGATCTCTTTGTTTTTGGTGTAAACTTTGGGATTGTTAATTCTCTCTGTAACGACTACACCAGAGCAGGTTTTAGTATTTTCCTTCTGGAGGTCTCCGCTCTTACCAGACATGACCCCCGCAGACACTGTGGACACGATGGGCGTCTTCCTCTCGCTCACGCGGGCCAGAAAAGAGAAGAGGAGACCGTCTCGGGCCATGGCATAGATAATACGTGGGAGAGGGAACATGGAACCCAGGAGACTGGGCACAGAAGAGTGGACGAGGGAATGTGGGGAACGGGAAGTTGTACATCATAATAGACGAAACAAAAACAATAAACAGAAAGAAAAAAAAAAACATAAGCCCTCGTGTTGCCATGGGAGACACGGTGTCCACTACTCGCAAACATGCTAGACATGCTCTACGTGCTTTTTCTGAGCCCAAACCAATAACAGACTCCCGACACCAGGTACAGATGACTAGGTACTGCATGCACAGTGACAGTCAAGAGCACAGCAGGACAGCTCTGCCGGGCCTCGAAACCAAGGCCAATACATGTTAGTAGTATTAAGAGCCATTCTCACCTGCCATAAGGCCTGATGTAAGAGTAGCGCGTAAGGGGGTTTTTGTTTTCGGGTTTAGTTCAGCGATGTATTTGAAGAGCAGCCCGTCATCTGCCATCGCCCACAAGACCCTGGGCGTTGGGAACATGGCGCCAATCAAGCTAGCGTGAGAGACGAGGGGGAGGGAACAGGCCATGGCATGCAAGTCAAGGAATGACAAACTGCAATCACTGTCTTATGGCAAAGTGCATTCACAGTCTGTGATGAAACCCAAACAGCTGACAGATGCTGCTATGATTTCATCAGGAAAAAGCCATAAACCAACAGTTTAGAGAGTTCATGGTACTTGAACAAAATGCCACAAATAGACCGCTCCCACATACCAAGTCAAAGAGTGATTAGGTTTCCCAGGGAAAAAATAGATCAAGTCCAACAAATTTTTAAAAAGCGGGTTCTGTCTAGTGTGGTCAGCATCTTCTTAATGAAACTTGAATTAGAGCAGCTAATTGGTTAATCTCACTTTAACATATCTGAGGTGTAGAGCAGCTTTAACATAGTTAAAGGGGCACTTTAAAGGAGCATTCTGGTCTAAAACTTCTCTAAGCTGGTTATCGTGTCATGCAGTGCAGAACAGCTTTACTCCTCAGCCTCATCAGTTTGATAAACTCTGATAAACTTCCATGTAGACAGAGCAATTACATGGCTGCAGTAAGATATCTGGCATGCTAACAATAACATTACTTATTTACCTTCCTACCATGTAATGGGAACAAAACAAATTTGGGGACAGCCCTCCCCCAAAAATCCACCCTAAGAAACTAGCTTTTCTAAAGCTCCTTCCAATTTTAGATATATCCTCAAAAGGGGTTTCTTTAGTCTTTAAACAGAAAAATCACACACTAGAGACTACTGCAGCACTGCTGTACGACATGTACGAGTCTTGCTTTCACACAAAACTATGAAATCATATATGTACCCCATGCAAGAATAATGTTGCTGGTTATTGAAATAAACATATAAATGTGCTTGTAGAGGTGCAACACGATGCATTTAGTCAGAAAAAAGTAGTTGCACATGGGACTTTCCTGAAAACTGATTTGGAGAAATTATTTGCATGTTTTATCTATAAAAAGCACATAAGTACTTAAGATCTGTGCAAACATTACTAAAAATGATTAAGGAATTAAAAAAGAATGGCTAGAGGCCATATCTCTGGCTGGGTGTTATGCATGATTACCACACATGGCCCTGAATCACTTCTACTTGCATAACTATGAAATATGATTTATGACTCAACACTCCATGCCAAATCTCACTGCATATTTTTAGCAAGGGGCTCACGTGTGACCTTAGACAAATATACAAATGCACTCATGCACAGGCAGCTAGACTCGATCCTAAATCGCCTCTTTCCGTCCTCCTCTGGCTCCACCCTTCAGGCAGATTTAGCATGTGGCCAGTAAGACAGTCAGGAATAAATCTGGCATAAAAATGAATGTAGATTAAACTTTTAAAGTGGAGTGCATAAAAACTTTCTGTGTAAATAGTGCATTCTACAAACAAAACACGGTCAGCCGAGCTCCTTATCCATATTAATATTCCTTTTGTTTCAAGTCAAAACAGCCATTTAGTAAAAAGGCCAGGATGTTATGCGTATTGCAGGTTTTGTAAGTAAATTACTTGTTTGTGTTATTAATACTTTGACCAGGTGCTGCAGTCCTGTTTTGACCATTAGACTTCAGTACTGAAGCATGAAGGAGGAGGAAGAGGAGGAGGAGGAAAGAACTGGTTGTGAATTGAATCCTTGTGCACATGCAGTTAGCTTTGTGCTTACCTGGTGGAAAGAGCACATAATGAGCCTATAGCCACCGCGTAGGTGGCCCCCTCCCAGCCCACATACTTAAAGGCCACGGGCAGAGGGCTGTTCTTGTCCAGCATGTAATACGGCATCATCATGGTGAGAGCAGCCGACACTCCAAAGTAGGCCACGAAGCAGATGAGGAGAGAAGAGACGATGCCGATGGGAATGGCCCTCTGCGGATTCTTCACCTCCTCACCTAGGAGATATTTAAGTGACCTATGTGCAAAAACTGGAATGTCCTCACTGGCGTAACATGACACAAAGCAGCACAAAGTGTTCAGGGGGTCTAAATCACGCTCTTATATGCTCTTGTTCTGACCAACCAAGTTAAATGCCTGTGTATGGTCCCTTTGGCTAATGAAGTAATACTGATTCCAATGATTCAATTATTTTGACACAATTCAGAATTCATTTTGAAGTTACAGTAAACGCACAAGTGTACAAGTGTAACCATAAGAACAATTTACATAGTAATGGAACATTTTTTAAATAGTGGTATAAATCAATTAAATTTTTTTCTAATTTGATGCAGTTGAATCACCACCTTCAGATCAATGCACATATTTTTTCACTCCTATTTAACATTATTTAAAATTTGCTGCCCAGCAATCAAAGAAGCGCTTGACCTGAATAGCTTCAGCATAAATTGGCATATACTCACACATCATAAACACAGAATGAGGTGTTCCCAGCAGGACATTAACCTGGTCCTTAACTTTATCATGGTGGAGGCAGCTGAGGCTGGAATTCAGCTTGCTTATTTCAACTCAGTGGGATACGTGCCCACAAAACGCCAACACTGAATAACAAATCTTTCCGAAGGAATCACAGCTAAAACATCTGAACAGTAATGTTTGTAGGAGAAGAGAGCAGATGAGAAGGATGGCCATTTTACAGACAGAACTAAAAGCAATAAAAACCTGCCTTACACAGTGACAACTATCTCACTGTCACAGATTAACACTTCATTCAGCTACTTAATGAAAAAGTAAAGGACAATTTAGCATTGCAAATAAAGATGTGGGGCAAATCCTGGAGACTGCTTTCATTATGATTCCTTTGAGACATACACCAACTAAGCACTTTATCATGTACACCTCTTTTTTTCTACCCTTATTGTCCATTTTATCAGCTCCACTCATCATATAGGTGTACTTTGTAGTTCTTCAATTACAGACTGTTGTACATTTGTTCCTCTGCCTACATTGTTAGCTCTCTCTACCTTGTTCTTCAATAGTCAGGACACCCACAGGACCACCACATTGGCAGGTATTATTTGGGTAGTGGTTCATTCGCAGCACTGCATTAACACTGATGTGGTGGTGTTGTGTTAGTGTGTGTTGCGCTGGTCTGAGTGGATCAGACAAAGCAGTGCTGCTGGAGTTTTTAAACACCTCAGTGTCACTGCTGGACTGAGAAAAAATATCCAGCCAACAGGGTCCTGTGACCACTGATAAAGGACTAGAGGATCTAGTCCATCTGCAGAGAAACAGGTGGACTACAGTCTGCAATTGTAGAACTACAAAGTGCATCTACACTATATTTCAAGTATTAATAAGTATTCACTCACCAATGGAAATCATTGAATTCAAGTGTTCACACGTGTATAAAACCAAGCACCTAGGCATACAGACTGCATCTACAAACATTAGTGAAAGAATGGGTCACTCTCAGGAGCTCAGTGAATTCCATTAAAGCACCACCACTGGACTCAGTGGAGACGTGTTCTCTGGAGTGACAAATCATGCATCTCTGTCTGGCAATCCCATGGATGAGTCAGGGTTTGGCGGTTGCTGGGAGAACGGTACTTGTCTGACTGCACTGTGCCAAGTATAAAGTTTGCTGGAGGGGGGATTATGGTGTGGGGTTGTTTTCCAGAAGTTGGGTTCGGCTCCTTAGTTCCAGTGAAAGGTTAATGCTTCAGCAGACCAAGAGATTTTGGACAATTTCATGCTCCCAACTTTGTGGGAACAGTTTGAGGACGGCCCCTTCCTGTTCCAACATGACTGCGCACCAGTGAGTCCTGACCTCAACCTGATAGAACACCTTTGGGATGAATTAGAGCGGAGACTATGAGCCAGGTCTTCTTTTCCAACAGCAGTGTCTGACCTCACAAATGTGCTTCTGTAAGAATGGTCAAAAATTCCCATAAACACACCCCTAAACCTTGTGGAAAGCCTTCCCAGAAGAGTTGAAACTGTTATAGCCAACATCAAATTAAACCCTATGGATTAAGAATGGGATGTCAGTCAATTTCAAATGCGTGTGAAGGCAGACGAGCGAATACTTTTATTTAATATAGCATATATAGTAAGTGGAGCTGATAAGATGGACAGTGAGCATTGAAACAAGGAGGCCGTCATAATGTTATGACTGATCGGTGTATATGTTTGTGTGCTCGAGTTCTGTATGGGCTCTGCAATGTAAAGTTTCATCGTTTTAGCTCAAAAACTATGAACCATAAAAATGGTACAATAAAAAGTGCAGAATATAAAACACAGAACAGTAATTTGGCTTGATAAACTTAATTCTATATTCTCTGGACAGCACACCTCTGCTGCAGTATTTAATCCGTTTACAAGCAGAAACTCAATCCAGGAAAAGCTAGATAAATAACTTCAAGCATATTATGATTTAACATATTCTGCATGAAATCTATTTGAGAATAAGATAGAAGACTGTAGAAGTCATGTGTATCTAATAAGGGCATGTGCATCTAAGCGTGTGTCCTGGTACTCAATCTGCACCCTAGCTGGCCTGAGCCAGGCAAGACTGGTATGTTCCTGCCAGAAGCACAAAGGACAAGGGAAAGGCCAAATGCTAGTAGGAAGGTGGAGGGAGGGGGTTGGGTGGTTTAGAGGGCTATCCCAAACATGGCAGCTTGCTCTTGGTAGACAGACATGCCTAGGCAAACCTTAAACTTCTTCCACCAATCAGAAGGTGGAAACCGCAGGGGTGTGAACAGTGCCTAATTTGAAATCGGGGTGTTGGCCAGAAACCATTTGAGAATCTGGTTGAGAACCAGTTAGAAGTGGACAGAAAATTGCACACAAACTTTCAAGGGGAGAGGTTAAGAGTGCAGGGACTGACCAAGCAGAACATAAACATTTACTGTGAAGGTCACTAGCTACACTTAAACAGAGAGCGGAAAAACAACTCGCCATCATTCTAACAAGTGTATGGCAATGCACACAGATTTAACCTCTGTTATAACTCAGCACAAATACAGGGCTTTTCAACAGGCAATACTGAACCTCTGTATGGGAGAATTTCGAGAAGTCTTCCTCCAGCGTTAAACTGGGAGTACTTCTTTATTTAAGGAAGTGAACAATACTTTAAATTTCCTGTATTATCACATGAGGCTCTCAGCATCGAGATCATTGTAATGTGATTAAACCTAGACATAAATGTGGCTTGTGGTGTTGAACAATAACTAGTTGTCGACACAGTAAATGTCAAGATTACATAAACTGGCTATATAATTCACTGAAGATTTTTTTTTGCATTTAGCAATTTAGTATATTTTTCATCAATAATTATATCTGGATATGCAGATATATACAATATAGCATACATCTGCATATCCAGATATAATCATTAATAAAACCAAAAAACTGCTATATTCTACCTGTGCTGTTCAGTGCCAAGGCTTAAGAAAATACTCAGTTCTTTTAAAGTGAATATCAGTACAACTGCAAAAAATATCAAATCATTTCTAAAAATCTCTCAGTGACTCAAAGAGATGTGATAATCATTAAACAAAGTCAGGTTTGATGGAATATATCTTTAAAAATAAAAAGCTGTCCAGGATAAGAAACAAACAAAACATGCACATACTACATTTTAAAGTGACATTAATGCAACAAAATTTTACTTCAGGTGATTTTGGAGTATTTCTATCGGTCAGTTCATCATGACATTTTACCACGATGTAAATGACAGCTGTCATGTTCAAATGATGCAGAAAAAAAAGAGATACATAATTTTTTTTTTTAAAAACCCTTTGGACAGCAACAAAAAATATAGATACTGTATATAGATATAAAAATATAGATATATCTTAATGGAATATGAAAAGTTAGAAAGACTCTAGTTCTCTGGCTGATCAGCATTGTGTCAGTGTTTCAGAGACAGTGATACAGCCACAGTAACAAACAACAATACAGTGAAAAAAAGGGAGGATGAGGTCTGAGCTACTTAAAGGTTGAGGCATAGTGGACTAATTTATGTACCAAGCAGAAATACAACTAAAAAGCAGGGAGAATGAAGGCTGCAATTGTGAAAGCTGGCAGATCGAGAGGTGGATGTGCCAGTGTATGAAACTACATAGGTTATAGGGGCTCAGTCTCAGGGTCTGTCTTCCCCTCTCCCATTAACTCTCATGCACTCACTCACCTGTGGTGGCAATACAGTCGAACCCTACGAAAGCATAGAAGCAGGTGGCTGCCCCGGAGAGGACTCCGCTGAAGCCAAAGGGCATAAACCCACCCATCCCTAAACTCTCTTCTGATACCTCAGGCTCTGATGTACTGGCCAGGAGAAATACATAAAGAAAAGAACAGAACTGATGAAATGTAAAGTAAACTTAACTTTTGTTAAGTAAATCCATGCATTTTAATTTACAAAACGTCCTTAACTGTCACAGATTTCAAATGTGTATTGTTATACCCTGCTGCACTGGCAAACATAGACAGTCTCCCACAAAACCACCACTAAACTACTATAATCAGCACTGAAATAGCTTTAGAGTTGATGATGAACCTGCTAAGTACTGGTAAGCAGAACAGAAAGGGGAGGAGTTGAATATGGGGATCAGCTTCTGCATGCTGCTCACTTGAAGCCTGAGAAGTTGGATCTGTTCAGGATGTCCTCAGGGTTCAGCTGCCAGTTCTTGAGCGTGCCTTTGACTAGGCCAGACACCACCATGAACAGCAGCACCAGGACGTTAATGCAGGTGAATATCTTATTGACCATGGCCGACTCCTTCACCCCAAAAGCCAGCAAGCCTGCAATGATAAAATTACTCGGAAAGTCCTACAGAGCAGTCCACAAGTGACTGAGAAAGTATTACAATATTCATACTGAAAAGGTAACAAATGTCCAAAAATCCAGTTTCCTATCGTTTGTTTCATGATATTAGTGACAAAAACTATCATAATTCTTGCTTTTAAAGTAAACATTAAGATCAGTTTTGTTGATAGTATTATACTTGACTTTTTATACAAGACTTTTTCAATGTCTTTACATGACCAAAAGCAATTAAAATAAAAAAAAATGCAATTATTATCAGAATAACTTCTATTGAATGTCTAGCCTATTTCTTTTGACTATTTGACCTTTTTAAAAAGATGGTAATTGTGTACATTTAGCAGAGTTAAAGGGAAATTCCACCTTTTCTCCTCACAATTGCTTCATAATTAAATTATTAATATGTTAACAGACAACCAGAGTGGTTTGAAATGAAATGTGCAATTTTGGAAAACTTGTCAGCATTTTTCCCAGCAGTGGTGACAGGAGCCAGTTGTCCAAAGCACTGTGCTGGATGCTGCCCCTTCTGGAGTTGTGCACCCCTTAACAGCTACCTCACAGAAAGCTATTGCAAGAGATGGTTGTGAATACACTGCTGATGCATGAGGTACTGCTTCAAGATAGTTTTACATTAAGGTTTTATATCAACATCACACCTGATCATTTTGGCAAGTGAACAAAAAGATTGGTCTGTTTCTTTACAGTGCATCAGTTCACATCAAACCTCTCTGAATGACTTTATTTACATCCTAAGGATTGACTTTGAACTTTGAAACAGTATTTCAAATTATTCCGTGTTTATAGTATTATGATCCATGCCTATTGCAAAAGCTTTCATTTAGAATCTACCAACGAGAAAAGAAGCACAAGAATTCTACAGATAACTTTTCTGATAAGCTTGTATGTACCCGTAAAGTGTCGTGAACATTGTCTGATGAGTGTATGCAGTACCTGTGAGACCCAGGATGATGGCCACAGCAAACATGTCGGGATACTCGGCCAGCACACCTGGGGCCTTCATGCTCATGTACTGACGATTGAAGTGCTCAATATGTTTACCAGTCAGCTCATCGAAAGTGGCACTCCAAGCTCGAGCTACGCTGGACGTTCCTTTTCAAACAGAAGAGAGCAAGAAATGAGAACATAAAACAGTGTAGAACAAAAACAAAAGTGAAATGAATTTTACAGGGCTAGATATACAGTAACGCTTTAAGTGTATTCTTAGACCAAAAAAGGGTCCCTACTCTCATTATCGATTGAATAATGTTCAATAATATGAGCTTTGGAGTAAATAAAGTTCTCTGGTTTCTTATGCAATACAACACAATAATGCAGTTTTATTTGCCATATTCCTCTATAGCTTCTCTACTCATATTTGAGCATTCAATATATTTTTAAAAGATATTCAGAATTGCATAAAATAATCAATTTGAATCATGATGAAATTTAAGTTCAAATAATTTCATACAGAGTTTCAACTGAATTCAAACACTGTAAGGTCATATTTATGACCCTATTAATCAGAGACTTGGCCTATATTGCGCTCAGGATTAAATGAAGCATTTGGCATCTTTTTGTATGCACTTTATATATTAGGAAACATGAACTTTGATACTGTCCTACTTTCAGCTACTGTGCAAACTCAGGATTCATGTAGTGTCTTACCGATGATATAGGAGAGGATCAGGTTCCAGCCGGTGATGAAGGCCCAGAGTTCTCCCACTGTCACATAGCTGTAGAGATATGCTGAGCCCGTTTTGGGCACTCGTGCCCCGAACTCAGCATAGCACAGGCCGGCCAGCACCGAGGCCAGGGCTGCTATGAGGAAGGACAGCACTATGGCAGGCCCTGCATTCTGTCTAGCCACCGCTCCAGCAAGCACATACACACCAGCCCCCAGGGTACTGCCCACTCCCAGGGCCACGAGGTCAAAGGTGTTAAGGCAGCGGGAGAGGCGCGAGTCCTCAGAGCAATCCACCACTTTCACCCGCAACAGCTGCTTCCCAAAACTCAGGAGCTTCTGCAAAACCATGGCTTGTGCAATCTGGTCCAATCTGGTTTGGTGTGGTCCAGTCTGGCCTGACGTCTATATCCACACGCAGCTTACCTGTGGGGGCAGCATCAAATGAGTAATATGCACTGTGTATGCAATTTTACAAAGCAGGCTAACCAGGGAATGACCTCACTGTGTATCAACAGGTCAGGGTAATGCTGGTACAACAATGAGTGAGTATTAGCTCTTACTATTTAGGACGGTCACAATCACAATCACAAAGCCACTTTTACTCCACTATAAAAAATAATGGATTAAAATGTAACGTGAGGCATATGATGATAATGTATATTTTAAATTCTACTACAGGTCTATAGTACAGTAAGAAACACAGCCTGACAGATACTACCATTTATATTTATATTTTTAACCCCTTAAATGGCACAGACCTGCAGCAGGTCCAGGATTCCACTCTTCGCTTCTGTAACTTGAGGATAATTCAAGTCTATAACAGGTTTGTTTCCATGTAATTACTGGATAATTTGCCTTACAATTAGATTTAAACTTAGATTTTACAGTGGAATTACATGTAAAATTTCACGCAAATTAAACATATAGATTTAAATACAAATATTCAGAGTGGTCTGATGTCAAAATATGACGTAAAGAGAAACTATCTGACTTCAATGTCTTTACAGTTTATATAAAATGTTGACCGCAGTAAACAAAAAAAATAAAAGATTTATTTGGGTACTTTGCCTTACAACACTCTATATGTATCTCTTAATCATGAAAAAAAATAATGTTTTAGGCCAAAACTGTATCTTAAAAGTGTTGTAAAATGGTGTCTCAACCATTTTGTATGATATCTTTGTGTGAAGTAGCTTTTACAGGTATTAAGTGTTTTGGATGATTGACGTCACCACCACTGTGAAGAATTGTGGATTTTGTTTCTCTAGAATTATCCATCTGACATCAAACTACTCTGAATAACTTTAACATCTTAACCATTTAATTACATAGAAATTTGGGAAAAAATGGTGGAATTCCCCTTTATCATATCACGGATATTTTGAAATGCTGTGCATGGCTCTTATTGTTCAGGTAAGTCTATTATTCTTTGGCTATTTTTATTTTAAAACAACTCATTATTCAGACATGACTATTTATGATTAATGAAAATAAATGACTAATACTAATATCCATAGTAACAGCCCTATTTCTATTTCAAACTTTCCCCCCTTTTTCGTAAACATTTTTTCTGGTTAGTTTTGTATATAGCACTCTAACTGTTATCAGCTGTTCTGGCATATAGTGGTTGCGCTCCTCAGCACGTGCTACACCATTCATCATTCAGGAGGCCAACGCTGAGGTGAAATGAACATTTTGTCCTTCCAGCTACAGAGGACGAGCTGGCAGCAGAAAGCAGCTGTGCAGTGATATATGGCTTTGAATACAGGTTCTCACAAGAGAAACGTCATTCATTTTGCTTTTTTAAGAGAGCGGTTCAATGAAAACAATTCAGAGAGAAAAAATGCGGTCCAGCAAGGAGTCGGGAGGCTCTATCGTTCAGTTGGTCAGGAGAAAGAGTACAGCAAAAGAACAGCCAGCTGGGGAGAACACCTGGACTGCTGTTGTTCACAACTCTCACTTTGAGGCGTCAGGATTTATTTCTGGCCGAGAAAAATGAAACAATGAAAGTATGTTACCTGCTATGCATAAGGGGCAGTCAGTGGGTTTGTATGTCTTCAGCTGTTGCACTATTTTCCTGTAGTATTGGGCAATGCAGAATGAAATCCACTGAGTGTGACTACTGGCAGAAGCAGAGGGGCCCACAAGGGCTAATCCATCTTACTCTGAGACACTATTCCACAAACTGACGTTATGTAACCAAGGGATGGCCGTGAAAGCTGAAGGAACTGGAAACATATCAGCACTAAATGAAGCCATCACAAATTATGACCCAGTGTTCCTGTCTGGGTCGCCCTATCCGAAAGCACTTAGGATGACAAAGGTTTTCTAGGAAATTAATTTCCTGTCATGCCAGACCGTCAACAGATCGTTACACAGACAATGAACTACCATAGTTCTTGCTTTTGCACCTACAGATCATATATGCCATTTCACATGCAACGAAAACCAAATTGAACCTCAAATGGGGTAAAGAGAGGTCACTCAAGCGCATGCTAAAGGTCTCTGGCCCTTTAAGAGCTGACATGTTATACAGCATGGTCTGGCAAGGCTTTGCTTGTCAACGTGCGATTACAGACTTTGGGCCTGTTTAGCACATTTAGTGCAACTTAATGCCGGAAGTCTAATTTAAATGAGCTTAGAGCCATAATTCAGTAAATCCCACCAGCTGCTCACATAGGCATGACAAAGGCAGTTCTCATGACGCTGAATTTAAACTACAGTTTTCCATTTCCTATCAGTTTTAATAAGAATTCCAAACAACTACAGCAAAAAAATCCTCACAACAAGCGATGAATGAGAAACTCATGACATTGGTTTAATGTTCATGAAGTTCAGGCTGCAAGCAAAGCTTTACGGCCTAGCACTATCCAGTATTTTATGCCAACTGGGCTTTCTCGCTGGCCGAAACCACCTCAAACAAATCAAATAGGTGAGCACCGTGCGTGAGAAGACAGAAGGACTCAAGAGCAAAGAAGCAAAAAACATACAGAGGTTAAGAAGCGAAGAACATAGAGCTTAAAGCACCACGATCTTTACCTGCTGAGAGCAAGAGAGAGAGACCTATCTCTGAAACCCTGGATACTGTAGACTTCTCTTCCTCTCTCAGTGCAGTCCTACAAATAGACTGGTCACACATCACATGGCCAAGTTTTTCCAGGAGGACTTTGTCTGTGTATGCATGTGCGATACATCAGCGTCCAAAACTACTGTGCAAACAAACGTTACATTAACAACTTGCCAGTGGGCAATATGATGATCATTCCATCATCAGCATGCTGATCATATCATGGATATTGTCACCACTTGAAGACAGGCCAACTGTACGTTTCATTACAAAGATCATATTTAGGCCATTTTTTCTTCGATTTGGCAGTATATCAAACAGCAAATTAAAATTAAAAATGCATTGGTAAAGGAAATCAAGGACCAATGCTGATATCCAATACTTCTGATGAACATATCTGCTGATGCCAATACCGACAGCAGCACATTAGGGGTTTACCAATATTTCAATATTAATATCAAAATTCAAATTTGAAGTGAAATTTAAAGCTGTACCGCCGATATGCCCTGTAGGTCTTTCTGAGAGTCCCTCATTTATCATCTTTTGTGGAAAGCCACTGTTGATGATGAAAACTAGGCATCTAAGGGCTTCCTATTACAGTAAAGTGGGGCTCAAATGACTAATTTTTCTAAACCAATAAGTTTTAAATTCTAGAAAGAGAAGCAGCTTAGAAGGTACATGTGTGTGTGTGTGTGTGTGTGTGTGTGTGTGTGTTAGTGATTTAGGGGGGTTATTTTGTTAGGGGGTGGCATGACCCTTATTTATCTGAGCCAAATCAATCTGTGTAGTATAAAATTACCTCTGTAGAGTCATTAACATTTTTTTCATACAAATTCTAAAAAATGACCTTGATCTCTGAATGGCACCACTGCATTGTAGTGAATCAAACTGAACGCGTGTGTATGGTTATACCTCTATTAAACCTCGACCTGGATTAGCTTTACATAGAAACAACATGAATATCTGTACAAATGCACTAAAACGAATAAAACACAAAAGCACAGATTTCACTGCAGAAGCCCAGCCTCACTGTAAACATCCTGCTCTTCTAGAGTCCAATAAATACATCATAAAATATTGGGTTAAAATGCCAAATCTAAAAATCTGTCTGAGGCAGATCATTTTTAAACAAATACCTGTGATACCGATATGATTCTGATATCACTGTACATCCATACTAAAAACCATTGTACTCACAGTATTTCATAGTACTTGAAACGTAGCCCCTTTTGGGGCTTTTCCATCTGTTCCAACTACTCAACTACTCGACAAAGGAACTGGTGGTGGACCTGAGGAGGGACAAGGCATTGGTGACCCCTGTGTCCATCAGAGGGGTCAGTGTGGACAGTGTGGATGATTACAAACATCTGGGTGTATATACTGACAATAAACTGGACTGGGCTAAGAACACTTCCTCTACAGGAAGGGCCAAAGTTGTTTCTATTCTCGGAGGCGCCTGAGGTCCTTCAACATCTGCCGGACTTTGCTCAGTATCTTCTATGAGTCTGTGGTGGCGAGTGCTATCCTCTATGCTGTTGCATGCTGGGGAAGCAGGCTGAGGGTGGCAGATGCCAACAGACTCAGCAAACTGATCCGCAAGGCCGGTGATGTGGGTGTGGAGCTGGACTCGCTGACGGCCGTGTCGGAGTTGAGGATGCTGTCTAAGCTGAAGGCCATTATGAACAATGGCTCCCACCCACTCTATGACACAGTGATGAGACACAAGAGCTCATTCAGCTCAAGAATCATCATATCAAAAAGCACCACAGAGCACCACAGGAAGTCATTCTTACCTGTGGCCATCAAACTCTATAACTCCTCCCTCAGTGTGTGATTCACAAAACTCAATACCAAACTGTTCATATGTGCAATAACAACAATTGTGTGTGCAATAACTCAGAGGGACACTAACTAATTTAAATAATTGTAACTGCTTTATTGCTGATGTTTCATATTACTGTCACAATCACCGCCACCTTACTATATTCATAAGTATTTAAATCTGGTGTACATACTGTAAATTTCTCTATACTGTCTTAAATTACTAGTAAAGTGTTTTTTTTTTACATAAATGGCTGCAACTGTAACAACTGCAATTTCCCTCTGGGATCAATAAAGGAATCTGAATCTGAATCAAACCAAAAAACTAACAATTAGCAAAATCCCAAAGCAAACTGTATGTCTTCATTTGTCATGTGCTCAATGTTACTTTTGTTTGCAATGCGTAAACCAGAGGACTTTGAAAACCCTGGATCCAGTTTCAGGTCCTGAATTCTGTAATCACTGGTAGCTTACACGCTAGGTGGTCAGTCAGTTACATCAACAACAGTTCAATAAACCCCTGTGATTACAAAATTCAGGAGTCCAAATGCGTCGTTAAGTAATCTCAAAAAGAGTTGTTGCCCATTTTTACACTGTATTTCATACAGTCTCACAAACCACATAAGTAAGTCTGTTAGGTGACTCACCAACTCGACAGGAGTGTATTTATTTAGGCATGCAGTTTGAACAGTGCTAATTAGGTTGAAGCAATGTAATGGAGCAAGTCTTGGATGATTATCTTCCATTTCCTATTATCACAGGTGCAAAATTAAAGAAGAACCCTCTTTTTCCTGCGTGTATTGCTGAGTGTTTACTTTAAGCAGAGAAATAGCATCAATTTGATTTTTCTTATTTTATTGACATTATTGCCACAGGGTGACAATAATGTGGACAGCCAATCAGATAAGCTCTCCTCCCAACACACACAGACACACACACACACACACACTTCAGACCTCCAGAGCATGAAACAGCCCCCATCCCACATATAACATTCCAGTCTGGGGGGCATGATGAGGTTATGTGCGGCACACGTTTGTAGCTAACACGGAAATACCTGCGGAATCTAAACTGAAAATCAATCCAGATAATTCAGAGTCAGAGGTTGGACTGTGCACAGTGGAGCATGCACACAACATCTGACATTGCTTTTTAGCCAGGGGTGACCTGTGCGTCTGGACAGATACATACAGATAACACATATAAACACAGCCTGACCAAATTAAGCTGGGAGGAAGGGCAGGGGTGTGGTGCTCCACGCACCAATCACTGCACAAGGCTCTGATATGGGGTGTAACAAACAGCACAGGACTTGCCTGGGTCACTTTTAAAGGGGAATTTAATAATATTTCAAAATTTCTGTAAAATTCAACCATTAAGAGGCAAACAAAGTCATCCAGAGTGGTTTGATGTGGAGAAGTGCAGTGGACAGAAAGCTGAGCCTGATTTCTTTTCAATGGTGATGATAGGAACCAGGGGTCATATTGTCTACAATGCAAATATAGCCACTTTTCTTGCTATCCAAAACAACCAGTGAACTACACGTGTACAGCCTATTCGTGTACATATACGTGTACAGTCGTGGCCAAAAGTTTTGAGAATGGCACAAATTTTGGTTTTCACAAAGTTTGCTGCCTCAGTTTTTTTTAGAACCTTTTGTCAGATGTTTATATGGTATAATGGAGTACAATTATAAGCATTCCACACAGTGTTAACTTTTTATTGACAAAGACATCCAGTTTAAGCAAAGACTTAATATTTACAGTGTTGACCCTTCTTCTTTAAGACTTCTGCAAGTCGCCTGGGCATGCTGGATATCAGCTTCTGGGCAAAATCTTGAATGATGGCAACCCATTCGTGCCTAATCAGTGCTTGGAATTGATCACAGTTTCTGGGTTTTTGTTTGTCCACCCTCTTTTCAAGGATTGACCGCAGGTTCTCAATGGGATTGAGATCTGAGGAGTTTCCTGGCCATGGACCCAAAATTTCAAGGTTTTGCTCACCAAGCCATTTGGTTGCCACTTTTGCCTTGTGACATGGTGCTCCATCATGCTGGAAAAAGCATTGTTCATCTCCAAATTGCTCCTGGGACGTTGGGAGAAGTTGTTCTTGGAGGATGTTTTGATACCATTCCATATTCATGACAGTGTTCTCAGGCAAAATGTGCAGTCCAATCTCTATACTTCCTGCAGAATGTCAGTCTGTCCTTGATGTTTTTCTTGGAGAGAAGTGGCTTCTTTGCTGCCCTTCTTGACACCAAGCCATCCTCCAAAAGCCTTCATCTCACTGTTCACTGCACTGTGTTCAGATGCATTCACACCTGCCCTCTGCCATTCCCGAGCAAGCTCTGCACTGGTGGTGACCCGATCTCGTAGCTGAATAAGGAATGGTATCAAAACATCCTCCAAGAGCAACTTCTCCCAACAACCCAGGAGCAATTTAGGAGATGAACAATGCTTTTTCCAGCATGACGGAGCACAATGTCACAAGGCAAAAGTGATAAGCAAGTGGCTTAGTGAGCAAAACATTGAAATTTTGGGTCCATGGTCAGGAAACTCCTCAGATCTCAATCCCATTGAAAAGCTGTGGTCAATCCTCAAAAGGAGGGTGGACAAACAAAAACCCAGAAACTGTGATCAATTCCAAGCACTGATTAGGCAAGAATGGGTTGCCATCATTCAAAATTTTGCCCAGAAGCTGATATCCAGCATGCCCAGGCGAATTGCAGAAGTCTTAAAGAAGAAGGGTCAACACTGTAAATATTAAGTCTTTGCTTAAACTGGATGTATCTGTCAATAAAAAGTTAACACTGTGTGGAATGCTTATAATTGTACTTCATTGTACCATATAAACATCTGACAAATGTTCTAAAAAAACTGAGGCAGCAAACTTTGTGAAAACCAAAATTTGTGCCATTCTCAAAACTTGGCCACAACTGTGGTCGTCAGAAGTGGTTCAGCTCTAAGTGTTTTATAATTGAGGCACAATACAGCAGATGGTCACCCAGCCGGGGAATCGAACCCAGGCCCTTCTTGCTGCAAGGTGACAGTGTCACTGTATCCCCAATGTTACTACATCTTCAACTACAGCAAAAAAATCCTCACAGCAAGCGATGAATGAAAAACTCATAAGATTAGTTTAACGTTCATGAAGGTCAGGCTACAATCAAAGCTTTACGGCCTAGCACTATCCAGTATTTATGCCAACTGGGCTTTCTTGCTGGCCGAAACCACCTCAAACAAATGAAATAGGTGAGCACCGTGCGTGGGAAGACAGAAGGATGCAAGAGCCTCAGTACCAGAGCAAAGAAGCGAAGAACATACAAAGGCATCTAATGGCATCGTATCAGAGTAAAGTGGGGCTCAGATGACTATGCTTTTTATAAACCAATCAGTTATAAATTCTAGGTGTTAGTGATTTAGGGGGCTTATTTTGTTAGGGGGTGGCATGATCTTTATTTATCTGAGCCAAATCAATCTGTGTAGTATAAAATGACCTCTGTAGAGTCATTAACATGACCTTGACCTCCGAATGACACCACCGTATTGTAGTGAATCAAACTGAACGCGTGTGTATGGTTATACCTCTAATAAACCTCGACCTGGATTAGCTTTACATAGAAACAACATGAATATCTGTACAAATGCACTAAAACGAATAAAACACAAAAGCACAGATTTCACTGCAGAAGCCCAGCCTCACTGTAAACATCCTGCTCTTCTA
Source organism: Pygocentrus nattereri (assembly GCF_015220715.1). Classification (NCBI taxonomy): domain Eukaryota; kingdom Metazoa; phylum Chordata; class Actinopteri; order Characiformes; family Serrasalmidae; genus Pygocentrus; species Pygocentrus nattereri. The sequence goes on along the minus strand of NC_051228.1, from coordinate 31,396,557 downwards.
GAGTCCAATAAATACATCATAAAATATTGGGTTAAAATGCCAAATCTAAAAATCTGTCTGAGGCAGATCATTTTTAAACAAATACCTGTGATACCGATATGATTCTGATATCACTGTACATCCATACTAAAAACCATTGTACTCACAGTATTTCATATTACTTTATGAAACGTAGCCCCTTTTGGGGCTTTTCCATTGGTTCCAACTACTCAAACCAATAAAACTAAATATCCTGACATGTTGTGCAACATGAAAACGTCTGCAAGTGTCATGATGTTAGATTACTGCCATATTGTCCCACACAGGGGGGTCATGATGGAAATACCTGTGGAATCTAAACTGAGAATCAATCCAGACAATTCCATTTGAGTCAGAGGTTGGACTGTGCAAAGTGAGCACACACGTAACATCTGACATTGCTTTTTGCCAGGGGTGACCTGTGCGTCTGGACAGATACATACAGATAACACAGCCTGACCAAATTAAGCTGGGAGGAAGGGCAGGGGTGTGGTGCTCCACGCACCAATCACTGCACAAGGCTCTGTTATGGTGTGTAACAAACAGCACAGGACTTGCCTGGGTCACTTTTAAAGGGTAAATCCACTAATATTTCAAAATTTCTGCTAAATTCAACCATTAAGAGGCAAACAAAGTCATCCAGAGTGGTTTGATGTGGAGAAGTGCAGTGGACAGAAAGCTGAGCCTGATTTCTTTTCAATGGTGATGATAGGAACCAGGGGTCAAATTGTCTACAATGCAAATATAGCCACTTTTCTTGCTATCCAAAACAACCAGTGAACTACACTCATCTTCTGAGTTTTACATGGAATGTTAGGAAATGATAACGTAGTGGTAAATCAGACTTTGGGTACTACTTTGCTTAACAATGCGCTCCATGTACAATGTAAAGGGTGCATATCTGCATATCCATATTTCCACCTATTCAGCTTACATCACGTTAGCCCTCCCCTTTCACAGTGTAGTTGTCAGAAGTGGTTCAGCGCTGAGTGTTTTATAATTGAGGCACAATACAGCAGAACAGAGCCCATTTAATCCTACATACGTCTTAAAGGCACAGTAAAGAAAACAGCCTGTTTAATTAAAACACATTGTCCTAACAGCTAACAACACAGAAGTGAGCGAGTACAACAAAAGCAAAACACTCCCATTATAATTAATGAAGCCGTCTACACCACCTGCAACTAGTGCGATGCGATCCATCTAGAGGTGGAATGGCAGAGCGATACCACATGTCAAAAATAGAAATGCCTGCCAAAATGCCATATCACATCACTCAGCAATTCCAGCTCAGAATCAATGAGGAGAAACTTCTCCATGACATGGAAAAAACGAGGGATCTCGACAACCCTTAAACTGTAAATGCTATAGTGCTGGAAGGTAAAATTGTTTGTTTTGTATCACTAATTGATAAAGACACTCACCACTTAGCAGATACAAGTTTGCATATTGCTATTGTCAGAAGGAAACCTCATATCTCCAAAATGGTAACTTTAAAGGAGAAGGAATAAACCTACTTTACTTTTAATGTAAGCCAATGGAACCAGACCTTTTTCCAAGTCATTTTGGGTTTCCAAGTCGTTTCTTTTGGTCCTTAATGAAATTTACCCACAATGTAAAGGGCAACAGGTGTTTTCAAATGATCTCAAAAATTGAAAAACGACAAAAATGGAGATAGGAGGTTTTCTTCCGACAGCAGCGATATACAACCGTGTTAACATTCCCAGTGTAGACATCCTGAAGACTTCCTGAAGAGATGCGATACTACATTTGAACGCTTGCTTGCTATTTATACACAATGTAAGGGAAAAAGTGAGGTTGGAAAATGGTCGCACAAAATAAATTGTGGCCATTTTGAGCACATAGAACCAAACATGTAAGTGAACAAATACCAGAAAAAATAGGATATGAGCTCTTTATTATATTTGGGCAAACATGTTATCGCAAAACTGTTCGACTGTCAAATAATGTTTAGACATCAGCCAGCTGATCTGCAAGCATTTTAATGTAACAACTTTCTGTGACTTTTAGGAGCATTACACCAACTGGACATCTGGCTCCTGTCAACCCCTCTGAACAATTCTGACTTGATAAGATTCCCTAGAATGGAGCATTTCACACCAAACCACTGAATAATGTTGTTCACATTTGAATCATGGAAAACCTTTGAAAAATCACTGACTTCCCCTTTAAGAAGCCCAAACAAACTTAAACTTCACTTGCTCTGCTGCAAATTTCACTTTCATTACTGAAACAAGTGTAAATCATTGCCATGAGTGAATGGAGGGACCAGTAAAACGCAGTTTCTAAGAAACCACATCTGAGAAACGCACAAAACATCAGCAGCTGTCACAATGACAGAGCAATACTACGTCAGAAATGTGGTGTGTTTTGATAAACAAGAAAGGGAGTCGCATAAAATGATGTGATTTTTTTTCTAAAGACTTCAGAGTATCGTACATTTGGGACAGGATTGTGGCCCTGGCACTCCGCCTCAGTCTATGGTCTTGTGACTCCTAATTTAGCTTGGAATCTAAAAGAATGTGGCAAACTTATTAAACAAGGTCTCAAAGCTCTGCCAGAAAAAGAGATACTAGCTTGGCTTTAGTGCAAGTTCAGACCAAAAGCAGCAATACTGCACAGATGTATGCCTTCCAGGACAGGCTTGGTGCCATTACATTAGAGTCATCTCTACACACTAGACTTACATGTCTAGTGCCATTAATGTAAGCTTTAGATATGAATGATTAGGCAAGACCCCCTTACAATATTAAGTGGAAAAAACACACACGTGACAGCATTGACCTGTAAGTAACTTCAGTCTCGGATACAGACATACACAACAGGACCACAGCCAGCTGGCAGCAGTCTAATGTCACCCACATTGGCTTCAGGTCAAGTTCCTCTCATGTTCCCGAAGAGATGAGGAAGGTCCAGCAGTACACAGAGTGCACTGAAGCCACACTCAACTACAAGCGTTACTACTTTAGTGAAATAATGACTCAAGTAAAACATCCCTCTAAAAAGTTCACTTCAACAACTGAACAACCGGAAAAAAACTTGAACTGCAACAGAAATTCTCAATATATATATCAGCACCTGTCATTATACTGAACAAATTTCTGTTTCCAAAGCACCCTCAAAATAAATAATAAAGAGCCAAAATTCAGAGGTTTGTCTGATCACAAAGTAGCACAGATGCTGCAACATATAGAAATTAAACGCAAAAAATGATTTAGTACTTACATCAATATTAAAAATGTATCCAAATAAAAAGTAGACCAAGTATAATAAAAGTTTTAGTAATTAAAAATTCTAAGATATGTAAAAATATTCTTTTTTAATGTGTAAGCATTACTAGTCTGGCGCCTTCACCAGTCCTTCGCAAAAGTTTTGCAAAGATGTGACTTACTTCAGCGGTCAAAAGCTTAAAAATAAGTTTCACAGAAGAAATGGTCATACTCATTAATCTGCCATGAAACGCCTTTTGTGGATACAGTAATGTGAAGGGACGGAAAGCTGAGATCTTCAGATTAGATGTAAGCCTATGAATGGGCAGCATATATGCGGGAAGAATAGTAGGGTCACTGTATCCTGCAATCTAAACAATATTTACACAGAACACATAAGAGACCTGCACAGTTTAACCTACATACATCTGGCAGTACTAGCCATCCTGACGTCATCCACCCTGTTGCAGCTGTAAACACTGAATAACATCGCGTTCCTGGAAAAAACAACACTGATGTGGTCATTTGACTGTATGTTGTTTAAAGAAACAGTCAGAACTTTTAGATTAGTTCCTTAAGGGTATCGTCCTGACAGCTTCAGTTACCTGTCACCTCAGTTGTTGATCTTTTTCCAGTAAGGGGGGAAATGTCTTCATTTCTTTGGATAATGTAAAATGGCTTTTTCTAACTGTTAAGGTTTGTAGAGCCCCCTGCCGTATGCTGGACTGGGGGGAGACCCCGTACTCAACCCGCTTCACCAGCAGAAAGAGTGGGGAAATGGACCCCTCCGCCATGTGGACGAACACAAGCTTGGAAGTCACTTCGCTTCTTATTCGAATGCTCCGTTCCACCTTAAACGGGGCAGCGGCTCGGCAGTTGCATTCTGGAGCGAATGGAACTGCCGCACCATTTAAGGTGGAACTGGGAAACTCGAAGAAGAAACCACGGTGCTGACCGTGCATTCAAAACGACAACAGTACTAACTTTTTCAACGAAGTCATAAAAGACAAGAGAGCTCAGACGTGCCCGAAACGGTCAAGCACTTGTAAATGTTTCCACAGGTCTCACCTCAAGGCGGTTCGTGCTCGAGTCCAGTGATGTTTGCAGCCGTTCCAAACTTGGCAGATTCTTCTCACCAGGTTGTCGCTCTTCAGAGAAGCAAGCGTGGTTTTGAAACTTGACAGGTGCTGGGAGAGTGCGTGAGGAGTGTAAGGGAGGAGTGTCAGCTTTCAGCTCTTTCACTTTTTTAGGACTGCACCCCACGAACTCCGCCCGTGTGCTACTATTCGCTGGAAAGAGACCGGGAGCTCCTGTACGTACACCGTACACCGGAAAGTGTCCAAGCACCTTTTCTAATCAGTGAATTCACCTACGTTAATATTTCAGTGTTAACAGTAGCTGCATTCATTGTGCACTCAACTTGGATAATCTCCATAGAAGCACTGACCATAGAATAGGACCCTGTGGAGCAGCATATAGTCCTCTCAGTGGCATAAATCCCCCCCAAACTGGGCTGTGGAGTAGTGTACATCGATCAGGCATAACATTATGACCTTGTTTATACACTCATTGTGCATTTTATCTGCAGTAACACTGATGTGGTGGTGGTGTGATAGTGTGTTTTGGCTGGTCTGAATGGATCAGACACAGCAGTGCTGCTGGAGTGGAGACTCCCAAGTATCTCTTGTTGGACTGAGAATAGTCCACCAACCAAAAATATTCAGAGAACAGTGTCCTGTGGGCAACGTCTTGTGACCAATGATGAAAGAGGATAAACACCACAAACTGTGCAGCAGCAGTGATTTTACATTTACAAGGTGGACTGACAAGTTAGGAGCATCTAATGGAGTGGAGTAATAGACTCCAGCAGCACTGCTGTCTGATCCACTCAGTGTCACTGTAGTGCTGAGAATGATCCACTACCCAAATAGTACCTGCTCTGTGAGGGTCCACTGGGGTTCTGACCATTGAAGAGTATCAGAGAAACAGATGGACTCCAGTCTGTAATTGTAGAACTACAAAAGTACACCTATGTAAATGCAGCAGATAAAATGGACAATGAGCATAAAAACAAGCAGGCAGTCAGAATGTTACGCCTGATCAATGTATACTCTCTGGAATGATTACTGATTCATCAGAACTTAACCTTGCTAATGCTTCGTTGACTACATGCAATCAAATCCTCACAGCAAAAATGTTCCAGCATCTAGTGTAAGGCCTTCTCAGAACAATCTACAACTTCCTATTAACACCTGATGGCAGAAGTATTTGATGAGCAGGAGTCTGCAGACACGTAGTGTTCATGTCTATTAAATAACTAATCAACTAGCAGAAAGCTATACCATTTGATTTGGGGAAGTATTATTAAAGCCTTATTTTTAAATTTACCTTAATTAATAACGTTATTAATAATTTAATTTATGTTTATCCATTTAAAAACATAAAAATACATAAAGAAATAAAATACTCATTAATTAAAATTAAGTTGGAGGACCTCTGGCTGCATTCAAAGCTCCATTTATTCATTTATTCAGGTTGATAAAACACTCAATCCAAAAAAAAAAAATTAAAATTCACAGAACATCTGTTATTGCAAACAGAAGTGAGGTCACGTTTGAATGACTTGCTAAGACATATGTATGGCACACAACCAAGGAGAAAGAAGTGCTATTTGAACTGCAGCACATGGGAACATTAAGAGTTTTAAAAAGTTCCTGCAGTTAGTCACCATAACGATAAAGCAGTCTGTGTCTCTGCATTTGAAATGGAACGTGTGAGCTGTAAGAACTGGCTCCCAGCTGAACTGGTTTCAAAAGAAAAAGCAGGAAGAGTCTCACACAGCAGACAAACAGTTCAAGCAGATCTTGACAGTACTGGGAGCCCACCTCTGTACACAATGCAAGGCTCTTTCTCATATTGGACCAGCCACCTGAAATTGACCAGCACCTTGCGTAGATTAATCAGCACTCCTATGACTGTTCTTCTGATCGAGATCTATACAGTTTCTTTCTAGATGAGCACCAAGGCCTGTGTAAATTGCCTCAAATTTCCACCACAGATTACAGCCAAACACCACAGCACTGTAATCTCAAAGTGGGGTTACATCGGTATATCACCCCTCAGCACGGAAAACAGCAAAAAAAAAAAAAAAAAAAAAAAAAAAAAAATCCCCATCCCACAGACATGTACAATATCCACAATATATACACAGAGCAGACAATGAAAGAGTCCATTTGAGTCATGGCTCCCTAGGCGCTGTTCATCTCATTTACTTTCCAGCAATGTCTTAATGTCTTTAATTCCATGTTCTGATGCAACAGCGATTACATGATCGAGAGCATTGAGGCGACCCAGGACCTTCACCACCTCCTTAATGTGCTCCCTGAGCAGAAGAAAGAATAACAGCATGAGGCCTACTGTGTTGGACAACTTAATAACATGCATAATACTGTGCAGTGACCAAAGAGACATCAATGTATTCACCTCTCAATAACAGGAATTCAAGTAAAGGCTCTTTTCAACAAAAGCTGTCAATTACAGCAGTATTTATGTACAAGTTAGTGCTGTATGATACACATTTTCAGGTTCAATATAGTTTCCAGCTCTAAGATCTTGGCTTGATTTTCAAAATTTTGTGCTAAATATAATCAATTCTACAAATGTACAATTATAGACTACACAGAAGAGCTTTGCTCAGATAAAGTTCTAACCCTTTTCTGCATCTGCAATGTCATCTCAAACAAAATAATTCCCAAAAACTCAAGTTCCTGACGCATGATGCAGTTTAAAATTCCAATAGATTTGAACATTTTTTTTAATCAATATTTAAATCGCTATTATAAATTAATTAGTCAGAATATTTGCAATATACAGAAATCAAATACACATTTTGTATATACCACATCCATTTAAGGCTTTAAGAGTTCAAATGTGAAACAGGGGTTAAATTATACCTGGCACTCCGCTTATCCACATCAGAAGCTGTGAGGCTGGAGCGATACAGTGAGCTGGCGAGGTGTTTCATATATCGGCACAAGTTCTCCAGTTCTGGTAGAGTCTGCTGGCCCTTCAGAGTGCTGAACCAGTGCACAGGGAAACATTCCACCACCTGGGGGCAGCAGCGAGTACAGAACGTTTCACAAGCTGGAGTGATAACACTGGTCATGAAAACTAACAAGCTTGTATACACTTCAGTAAGGAGTTTGATGTGGTAGAGTTGGCGCAGCATGTGAGTGCAAGGTTTGTACCTGCTGACATTTCTCCACACTGTCTTCTCCGACGTCTGCCATCTGTAGTGCTGAAAGAATGTAGCGGTTTAGCGTGCTGTCAATAGCAAGCTCCTTCAGAGTATTCTGAGACAGGATGCCATCCCACTGCAGGACGTTTCCCAATAGCTGCAGACAGACAAGGACAAAAAAAGACAGAATGAGGCATTTTGTAAGTGCAGAAACAGGAGGAAAATGAAAAGAAGGATGAATATGAGAAAATTAACTTAAAACATGGACAGCCATTTTGGATATATAAACAATGGTTAAATTGAGCTGGCAAACATGCTGCATTCAACTAGGGCTTTTCTTCACAATATGAGCTGTCAGAAATCCTACTCTATTCAAATCATCTTCATCCTGAGGGTCTTGATTAGGTGCTGTGGCTAAAGAATTCATGTAAACAGAGACATTAACATAGAAGAAAGATGGGACGGATAGAAGCAGAGAAGTGTGGATTTATCTTACCTTCACACACGACCAGAATTGTCTCTGAGAAAATAAATACGGACCAGAATTCTTGTTTTCCATGACACTGAAGGATAAAGAGAAACAAAACAAACATCAACCATTATATTCAAAGTTAGGATTCTCTTCTAGCACAGAGGCACAATTTGCATTAAATCCATACTTTCTAAAACATACTTTTTTGGAAACAGTGGCATGAAGACGTCTTCATCTAGGGAGCGCCGTGTACGGATGACGATGGTCCTCAGCAGCTCCTGCAAATACAAACATCAGCTTAATATCTGCCATAATTCAGCTTAATATCTGTCATAATTCACCATAAATTTAATATCCCTAACCTTAAATGAAGCTACAATGCTCTCTCTTCCAACAAGTTACAGTATTGTAACCCAATGACCCTGACCTGTTAGAAACTTTGAAGTTTAATGTTATCATTAGCTTAAACCATTTAATTCTTTCAAACTACTTCTAATATTCATCAAAAGTTGCCTTTATTATAACTGACACATTACACAGTACAATTTGTGGCTGTTGTAACAACATTACAACTTTCAAAAGGGAAAAGGAAAATGAAATCACAAAAAATATTAACTTTAATGCACAAGTGTAGCAACACTACTAAAAGTAATGTTGGACCATTTTTTTTTTCAAATGGAGTTTTAAAAAAATGGGGGGGCTGTTATGACTGTGACTATTTGTTTTATGGGCCTCTGGATTTGTGGCTCTGAGCTGGCTCAGGGCTCTAACCTGTGTGTTGCGGTTCTCCCCATGCAGTACAGTAGGGTATCCTTTTATCAACCGCCGCATAAAGGCAACCAGCCTGCAAGTCTCGCTGCGGGACAGCGGATCCCACACCTGATCCGACAGCACTGAGAAAAACAAAAACCATCAGAAGAGAAACAACAATAACCGTGAACTACACCGTGCTACAATTTCCTTTTGCTTTTAACCTGATGCACTAAAGTCACTTCCATCACACTAGACCCACCTGCAAGTTTGGGGAGGATTACCCGCTCAATAATTGCAGGCAGCAGGCCTGTATCAATGTCTTCTTCTTGTGTGTTGGTCTGCTCCTCACAACCGTAGAATAGCAGAGACTCAAACCATAACATGTACTCAAAGTTTGGGCAGTCGTCCTACAAGCAATAGACATTGCAATTATCTCCTCTAATCCAAATTACTTAGCCATTCACTGAATGCAGATCATTGCCATCAAACTTCTCCTTAGTAGTTAAATTACCATTTCTGTGTGCCTGCAAAATATTATCTAAATAGGCTGAAATCTGTCAGAGTAAGAAAGCAAACCATACCTCCAGAGGGGACCAGGGAATGAGTTGTAGCCGAATAAGGGGGTTGAAAAGTTTAGGCAGACATAAACCGATGTAAGCGTCTCTGTAGCACGTAAAGTAAAGCTTCCTCCACACCTCAAAGCGAGACTTGATGCAGTCCAAGGAATGGAAATCCTCAATCACATCTTCAAAGACCTTCTTGGATTCTTTCAAAATGCGATCTAGTAAAGAGGGGAAAAAACAAAAAGATTGAGGCAAAACTTAAATCAGCAATGGCCCCAGGAGCATTAAGAGGCTTTTCAAACACCACATCTTTCCATGTCATAAAGACACACACAGCAGGTAATGGGGAACACTCATTAGTATAAGGTTTGACATAGGTCATACTTGTAAATGCATCGGACTTTGTTTCAACGGCAAATCAAAATGCCAACATTTCAGCCTAGTACTAGAGGTATGATGTAAGTGCTCCCCTTCACCCTATGTTATGGTGCTTTTTGGGTTGAGCACCACAGCAGTCATTTGGCTTCTTCTTGGTTGAATGTAGGGCTGGACGATATGGCCAAGAAATTCATATCAGTCGATATCGATATATATATAGCTAAACTGTTTGAAGGCTGATTTCTGCTTCTGAGAGGCTAATTGTGTTTTTAAACTATAATTTTTGGTCAAAACATGACAAACACTCACCAAAAAGAGGAACATTTCACAAATCTGGGAAATCATGGGAGAGTGTTTGAAAGTTTCTGGTTAGCTATTTTTACAAGCTGGAAAAGCATGGTCGGAATTTTTGTAATTCATAAATTAGCCTAAAATGTTTTCTTTCCTATCTGATTAGGTGCGCTAAACTGTTTAGCTTCTCAAAAATGTCAGCTTAGTACAACAGAAAATATTAGCTGGCTCAGTAGGTCAGTGATGGATTACACGACCTTACTGCCATCACTCGTACCACATCCATGTTAGAGTATATCACAGTATTCAAACATTCAAACCAGACATTTGGATTTCTTTATAGTAGTCTGAAGGTTGGCAGAACCACACCAGAGTGTCGTACTTTTAGGTACACAAACTGAAATCAGTGCTTTTTTTTGGCTTGTTTGATCTGCAGTAACATTAATTCAGCTATGCTGTGTCAGTGACAGAGCGCTGCTTCAAGTTAGCCAGCTGCTAAAAATAGCTAGCGTTCTTCCGCTCTCCAATGCCACACATACAGAATCTTCAGTTTACCCATATTTAAATCAGGGCTGTAACTCGCATGACCCCACTTCTTTCTCTCATTTTTGTTGCATGGGAACACATTAATACTACAATATGTCCATTTGAGTGCTGTAACAGCACTTTAATTGTGAAAAGCAGACATGATTTAACACTACTAAAGTTTGTTAGGATGTCAGGAAAGAGGCGAGCTTGCTCAGGGACCTTATAGTTATGCCACTTACCTAGTCACTCACACTTGGTCACAAGACAACAGATCACCAGTCGGTCCATTCAAACAGGCAATTTATAACTCCACGTTTCAGACGTTGCTGAATTATATTTGGCGACTCATTTTACTCCTTGCCTCCCTCTAATCATGCAGAAAAACTCAGAAGTAGAATATATACTAAACTGACCTGTCTGCACTCCAAAACTGTCACTCATTGAAAACATGTATCTTATTAGGCTCAAAATATGAGAGAGGACCTGTACGTTTGCACAGTTGAAAGACTTATATAACTAAAGAAGGGTGAAAACTGTGCTTTCAGAATGTATTGAATGTGTCAATCAACAAAAAAACATTAATTCATTGGAGGGTACTCTTGTTTATGGTAGATTTTGCCACAATATTACATTTTCACACAGCATACAGCTGTACTGCTGACTCCAAACTATCCAGATTAATCCAAATCAGATGGTTACCTTTCTCTAGGTTGAAGCTGGTTATGTCTGTGGAGGTCTCCTCGTCATCGCTGGACAGGCCCTCTTTATGTTCAGCTCTTTTTCCACTTTGTTCTCGAGCTTGTCTGCGGCGTGCTCTGCTCAACCACAAACATCACACACACAATCTAGATCTTACAGCTGATCTGCATTAAACTGAAAACAGTGAAAAAGCAATTATATTTCCAAGTTTCTGCTGCAACGTGTAGCGCAGTGTGCCATACCTCCTGGCCTCACGTTCTGCTATCCTCCTCTGTTTGCTAAGCTCCTGATATGCTGCTCGGTCTCGGCCAAAAGGGTCCAGATTAGGGGCCATAACAGCCTTACCTGCAACAGAAAGTTACCAGATCAACCCTACTAGACTAAAAGAACTCTCAAGCCCTACAAGAGTCCTATAGTCGTAGCACTGCAAAGTTGTATCCTTTGTATACGCACATAATCTTCAAAGATTACACTATAGATTGTCCCTTAATTCAGATTTATAAGATAATCATTATGAGGATTAATGTGTTCAGCAATGAATGTACTGTACATTAGCTTTAAAATGTGTCTGGAGTGTGTTCACAATCTTATATCATGTAATCTGTATTAGGTGCTAGCTATTAATTCACATCATGTAATCTGTATTAAGATCTAACTTCCCCAACCCCCACTGCCTGACTCATACTTACAGACGTCACACCTTAGCAACGCTTCAGATGTGACAGTATCACACTGGCTCAGTCAATTTTCACAAGAGAACTGAATACATTTTCATTTTAGAACACAAAGCTCAGTCTCCTTCATACACACATACAAACTCTCACACAGAAATAAGAGTCACAGTAGTAACTGTCAATAAGCAGTAAAAAGTGTATAATAACACTTCTACAATGTAAAAGGATTTATATGTTTAGCTGTACTAGCAGCAGCACAGCAGGCCTAGACAGACAGGGTTGTAACCAAGTGTGGGAACTACTGTACAGCAGAAAAAAAAATGAGGCCATTCAAATAAATTATAAAAACCTTCAAGATGGACTGACTTGAAAGGCTTGAAAACTCCGCCGATTCATCTTTAATATCATCCTGTCTTCTCTGGACGCGCCGCACCGCCCGTTGCCTTAGTAACTGGTGCATGGCAGCCTCCAGCTCCAGAACAGCAGGCACCTGAAAGATATGATGGGTTCTGTGATGGCTGCTCCCGGATGAGCGGTGGGAGAGCGAGAGAGAGCGAGAGAGAGCGCACACGAGTGCCTCTGGGCCATGGTGCCTTTTTACTGAGGCACAGGAGAACATGGTTACAGCCAACTTATCCTTCAGAGAGAACAGCCCAGCCAAACTGGCTTTTGTTTACATTTGGCATTAACATACGATCTCCATGATCCAGTCACGGTAACGGAATCATCATCATCATCAAACAGATTAATGAAGACCTTTTGTTATTTTGTAATTAGCATCATGCCCATATAAGGAACTAGCATTCTCATAAAATTGAATGGAATTTTCTTGATTTGCCTTTATCGCTCCCGTGGTACTCAAATGATTCCTAAACTTGTATGTTTTGTCCTACATACATTTTTCTTCTATCACAGAATCCTCTGAATTACGAGATCGGTAAGGAGTTGGAATTTTTTTTCTGCGTGCAAGCTGTTATGCCCTGAAACGACATCCTGAGACTGGCATCTTCACCAAAACACTCCACATATTCCAGCAAGCTTTTTCCAGTGTGGTAGTTACGCTGATTTGGCAGCAGTAGAGCATATGTGGAGTAGCAAAGGAGTTGTAGCTTGCTGTTAGCAGGGAGTTCTTACCAACTTCATAATTCAGAGGATCCAGTGACATTCATGGGGAAAATGCATATAGAATGAAACAGATCATCTGGAACCTTTTTATTTACACAACCTGTACCATTTAGAAAAAAAATCATTTTTGTCATAGAGAAAACCAGCTTAAACCCAAAACACCTAATATGTGCATGAGACCAAGTACAGAATGAAGCAAGACTTCAGAGTTACATGAGGCGATGGTGCATCAAAACCTACCCTGTTAGAATGTAGCTCGTGCATTTTGATAACGATTGGATGTAATTTTCTGGCAGAATATTTAAGACAGACTAAATTGGCACTTGTACAGAGTCGGCCTATGTAGGCTATGCTGCGTTTGCACATTCTAGGCATCTGAAGACACATTACGCTCTCACAGTTTTGAGACATCATTCAAATGAGACATTTCAATGCCAAGTGTAAACAGGGCCTTTGTATACTCATTGCACATTTTGACCACAAACGAAATAATGTGGATAGATTTAATTTATTTATGACTACTGAGCCCCGGCAAAGGCACCTAAACACTAATGTCTTCATGCATCCCCTTTATAGCTGGAATTAAAGACATGCTGTTAAAAATGTGCTTCATGGAGCACTGCTGAAGAAAGAACACTCGCTGCCCTGTTCATAGTCCAGAACTGCTGTGGTAAAATGAACTGCAAGTTACTGACATCACACTGAAATGATACCAGCATAGAACTTGAGCAATTCATAGGTTAGCGAAGTGATGACCTTAATTCTCAATTCAAATGTCCCTGATAGAGAAGCGTAACTTTACAATTACTTCAACAGGGAACTTCAATAAAACTACTCACTACATTGGAAGGATAAAATACCACAAAAATATAACTGATGGCAAAATCACTTATCAGATAGCAAAACTCAGCAGTCAAGCTAACGCAAAAAGAACAGCTGTTTAGTTTTTTCTTACCTTTTCACTGAAACACTCAAGCAAGTCTCGGACATACCCTCGCATTTCTTGCAAGAATTTATACTGCTCGGCGGTGTGCTGCGAGGATTCCTCCAGCTGCAGGATGCTGCTGTTGGAGGCCTGCAGCTCCTCTTGGATCTGCTCATAGCGCTGGGCACTGGCATCACGGCCCTGGCGCATGGAGCTTAGCCTGGCACACAGGACACATGCATCAGCACCCACTACCAGAGAAATGCACCAGACATGCCTGCCTGCACCTGCAGCTGCTCTTTCTACTGACTCACGTTCAAAAGGTCTATATCAGGTAAGTGTTGGAAATGAGCTCTGCAGGCCAGTAGAACTCCAGGAGCAGGACTCGGCACTTCTGCCCTAAATAAAACATGCCTGCAAAGAGTAGCTGCCATCTAAATGAATTTGACAGAAGTAAGAAACACATTTGGAGAGTGTATATTACTGAAATCCTAATTATCACCACCTGCAGACATTTCAGCTAAACCCAGTTCTCCTTAAATGAAAACACGGGCAGGGAGGATGAACCCACTGATGTAAAGTGGGTGCTTTCACAATCGCTAAACTTTACCCATCAAAGAAATCCAGAGTGCAAATGGCATTAGCAAGTGGCACTGATGGACCAGGACAATAATATATTCAAACACTGGGCTTAAAATGCATTGGGACAGAAGAGAAATCTGGCTGTGTTTCACTCAGCGTGGGTGTCGGACTCAGCTGGGTTGGAAAAAAGGTGGCTTGGGAAGCAGGAAAGAGAGATGCTCTGAGCCTACCTGTCTGTGAGCCGTTTCTTTACCAGAGCTGTGGTGATGGGGGTGAGGCTGCTGCTTGGGATGGGGTAGGGCACTGAGCTCTCAGCCTTCACAGGCTTGCTGCTGTCTGCCCCAACTGCAGCATATCCGTATGGCATGCCATAGGACACTCCATATGGCTGGCCCTCATATCCACCTTGGTAGTACATGTTTGTGTCTTCTGGTTGGCTGGTTTGGACCTATACAAAAAGGAAATAAATTGTGCTTAAACTGTACTGATGAACGTGCTGCAACTGACCATCTACCATATTATTAACTGATCGTGTCTTGCAAAACTAATGCTTTTTCATTACTGTTTCCTTAACAACTCGTATCTACAGTAGGCCTGGGCGATGTAACTGGATACAGAGAATGATGGACAAATAACCTAATGATGACGTATAAAAGGTTTTACCCCATGTTTCTTCACCTTCTAATTTTTACTTTAAGTTTAACTTCAATGAATGGAATCTAAATTAAATGCTAATTTAAGCTTGTTTCAGTGTGACTAGCTGCAGTAAAACAACCATGCTAAAGTTACCAGATATTACCCTAGAGCAGGTAGATCTAACCTGGAGAAAAAATTCTTCTGATCAGAACTACAGCCTGGAAACAGGATCAGAAAATGGTAAATAGAAATTTGTTAAATATGTATATGACAACTTGCTTTTACTGTTAAAATATCCACTTACAATGGAGCTTTTTAAAAGCCTATGGTAAACTCTCCACTGTCTCTGCTGCACATGAACTACTGAGTATTTTATGCACAGCTTAAGTGTTCCAATGGTTAACTGAATTATGAAAACTTCGCTGTAACAACAGAAAACGTCTTTGTAACACATCAGCATGGCTTTGGAAAATCCCTTGCAGTCTCAAGTTTCTTGAGCTGGAAGCGCTATACAAATCTGCACCAGAAGCAGCTCATGAATGCACACATTTACATTAACATCTGTTAGAATGACAAGCAAAGTAGTTTGAAATTCATTCATTCAGTCAATATTAAATATATGGTTTTTAATAAAGATTTTCATATAAAATGTTTACAAAGCATATACACAAAAAAATAAGACAGAAAGGAGGCCAAAGCTGCTGTAGACTACATGCATTTCTTTAGGGTGGGTGGGCGCATTTTGCTATATTTGATCATTTATTTTAACTAAAAATATCCTGCTTATTATTTTTTCAATATCGATACACCACTCAGTCTTATAAACTAGAAGTAGACCTACACATTGAGGTTTTTTAGAATTTCAGACCTTATTTCTCCACTGACAAAAGCATTTTTTTTTGTTATACATGCACATATCTGACACAACCATGATCCAAAAACACACTAAGTCTAGTCCAAGGTCCTATCAACAGCATAACTGAAATCATTCAATGTCCCACTCAGTTCTACTGAATTGACAGAAATGTGGACCACGTGTCAAATAGAACAGATCAAAAGTGCTTTTTGGTGTGGGAGCAACAGAAACAAAGCAGTGCCTGCATTCACTTCCAAATTCATCCATCGAGATGAAAACTGGCGTCAGCGTATTTTCACACTTTTTGTCTGATGCACTGATACACCCTAGCCAGACAAAGGTTTCTGTGGATGGGAGCAAATATGGTGTGCAGACCCAAACTGTTTCCTAAGCCTAGTACTTTGAACATGTTCAGAATAATGACAATATTGCATGATTGCTCAGATATTTATTGCAATCATTTTACTGGGTTTACATTTATGGTTTATGTGAAATTTACCCGTGGCGGGACTAATAAGGGTCACTTGATCTTAATCTACATTTTTTGTAGCCTGTACCTAGACTTTCTTGCTTGTACCCCAATACCGACAGGCAAGCTCTGTCCCTGATAAGTGCCCTATCAACACTATATCACTGACTGACATTTATTTTATATCAAATTTATGCCACAAATTTTATAATTATTCATTTATATTTAAATCTTTTAAGCCCCCTTTTTTAGCTCTATTTCTCTCACAAATGCCACTTCTTACCTCATGTACACAGCTGTGAAAGGTAACAGATCATTTTTGAATAACTGCTTTTTTTTGCATGTGTGTATATAAATAAAACTCACACACAACTAAAATTAAGTGCATTAAATGCAATGCAGATAGAAACAGGAAAAAAATGTAGTGTAGGACTTTTACAAACAACCATATCCAGTATGTACTCTCAGAAGTTTTCATACTACAAACATCATATTGATGACATTTATTTATCAGCCTTGAATATCAGTTAGCAGTGTTCTTAATTGCTAATAATCAAAATAGGCAACAGCCCTGAAAATAAATTCCATCTGTCCAACCCTGCTGCACAGGTTCACAAAATCACAGACAAAAAAAGTATAATTACATTTGTCTGAATGTAAGTGAAATGTGGGAAGCTCACCTGTGGGATGCTAATGCCCTTCCTGATCTGCTCCTGTTCCCAGCGACTGACTTCCTCATCATTACCTGCAGTATCCAGAGCCTCATCATCACTACCTTCGATACCTGCAGCATCACAAGGACCATCAGCACAATCCTCAATACACATTCATAAATGACCAATAATTTGTTCAACCAAATTGATCCTGTTTATGTTCTTTGGTTCGTGATGAAACGTATCAGAGACCTTGAGATGCTACTCTAAAACTCCAAAAGAAACTACATACAGCCAAATACTTACATATTCACCAGTCTCAACACTTTAACTTAAGAATCCATTAGAATGTGACAAAACTCACATTTATTGACACAAACTCTCTTGAAGCATTACTCTCACCAATCTCCTCTGCAATTTTTTGCCGCTGGCTCTTCTGCGTGACCCCACTGAAGACAATCCTCTTTTCATCTTCATCACTTCCCCCCTGCTCGTCTTCACGGACCAGCCGTTTATTTGCTACCTCCATGTCCACCAATGGGGTTTCTCCTCCAAGCTCACGGGCCATCTGCCGCCGTTTACGAGCAGCGTGAATGAAGGCTGCATCTGGGATCTCACCTGTGGGAAGAGCAAGGCCACCAAATGAAGCAACATCCTAAATGTTTAAAAACCAACATCGTAAACACAAACCTGCAGATTCCACCAGACACAAACCTGGTCTGAGGGAGCTGAGAGCAGACAGAGTCTGAGAGAAAGCTCCTCCGCCACTAGACTTCGCTTCACTCTCGTCATCCTGTTCATCATTACTGTCCACCTCCATCTCACCTTCGCCCTGTTCACTGCTACCTCTGCTGTCCTCTGGCTCATCCTTAACACCCGTACTAGGCAGACTTGGCACACCTACAGCAAACAATAACAGTACACATGTATATACATTATGAACAATGGCTCCCACCCACTCTGCAACACAGTGATGAGACAAAGAAGCAAATTCTGTGCAAGACTCATTCTACCGAAATGACCACAGAGCGCCACAGGAAGTCATACTTACCCATGACCATCAAACTCTAACTCCTCCCTCAGTGTGTGATTCACAAAGAGTGGTTCATCTGTGCAGACATCAATACCTAACTGTACTATTCATGTGAGTAGTAATAATAATAATAATAATAATAAACAATAATAATGTGTACAATAACTCAGAGGGACAATAATTTGAACTGCTTTATACTAGATATTTAATACTTATTATCAGTCACCGCCGCTTTACTGTATCCATAAGAACTTAAATCTCATGTACATATTGCAAATCCCTCTTTATCTTTCGTTTCAAATTATAAAAGTGTTTATTCTTTGACATAAATGGTTGCAACTGTAACAACTGCCGTTTCCCTCTGGGATCAATAAAGGATGCGGATTCTGATTATACAGGCAGCAACCACAATAACTTCGTGAGTTTTACACATTTAAAA